>NC_091460.1:9401275-9526275 GCF_027789765.1 Dendropsophus ebraccatus | reverse complement strand
GCTATGGCTGAAGCAGGCTGTGTGTGTGTGCGCTATGGCTGCAGCAGGCTGTGTGTGTGCTATGGCTGAAGCAGGCTGTGTGTGTGTGCGCTATGGCTGCAGCAGGCTGTGTGTGTGTGTGCTATGGATGTAGCAGGCTGTTTATGTGTGCTATTGCGTGCCCCCACAGTGACCCTCAACATCACTATGTGTGACCCCTCTCTATATCACTATGTGTGACCCCCCTATATCACTATGTGTGACCCCTCTCTATATCACTATGTGTGACCCCCCCCCTATATCACTATGTGTGACCCCTCTCTATATTACTATGTGTGACCCCTTTTTATATCACTATGTGTGACCTCTCTCTATATCACTATGTGTGACCCCTCTCTATATCACTATGTGTGACCCCTCTCTTTATCACTATGTGTGTGACCTCTCTATATCACTATGTGTGACCCCTCTCTATATTACTGTGTGACCCCTCTCTATATCACTATGTGTGACCCCTCTCTATATCACTATGTGTGACCTCTCTATATCACTATGTGTGACCCCTCTATATCACTATGTGTGACACCTCTATCACTTTGTGTGACCCCTCTCTATATCACTTTGTGTGACCCCCTGTATATCACTATGGCTGACCTCTCTATATCACTACGGCTGACCTCTCTATATCACTGTGTGACCCCCCTCTATATCACTATGTGTGACCCCTCTATATCACTTTGTGTGACCCCTCTTTATATCCCTATGTATGACCTCTCTATATCACTATGTGTGACCCCTCTATATCACTGTGTGACCCCTCTATATCACTATGTGTGACTCCTCTCTATATCACTATGTGTGACCCCCTGTATATCACTATGGCTGACCTCTATATCACAGGGATCTGGCATTGTTAGCAGTGTTTCTGTGTGTATGGTGAATACTTAGTTAGAAACATAGAAGATTGTCAGCAGGAAAAGACCACCTGCTCCATCTAGTCTAGTTGTGAGTAGTTCAGGACATGGAGGCTGGAGACTGGCTGCATCCGCTGCACATACAGGAGAATCTGCTTAATATACAGTTTATTCACTCAGAAGTCGCCCCAGGATAATGTAGGACATTAGGGAGAAGCTGCTGAGCCAATGTGATAATAACTCCCCTGGTATCTGACCGAACAATTATGAAGGAGTCGGAGTTGGAGCTGCGGCTTACCGACTCCACAGCCCTGCACATGGATTTGTAGAATATATATATATATAAGGGCATATGGACTTGTAGAATATATATATAAGCAGGGCTGTGGAGTCAGAGTCTGAGTTGGAGCTAGTTTTGGCTGGAGTTGGAAAAAGAAATGTACCGACTCCGACTCCAGCTTTAAAAAAATCTTTAAAAAATTTAGAATTGAGTTTTGATATGAATTGTATTTTTTTTTTTGCTTATCAATATATTTTATGAGCAACATTCTAATAGGTCACTGGCCCTATTAGATAAGAGGCGTTGGGGAAAAGTTGTCAGCCACTATTTGGCAGCTTGTTTCTGAGCTGGAAGAGTCCATTTTGTGGGGGGAGATCTGTGCTGATCTCTTCCTGGATGCTGGATGATTGTATATGAGCAGCAGTGTAATATGAAGATATCCTGTGTAATATAGAGGAGGAGGTGAAGACATAAGTAGTGTAGCAGTAACCTCTGTCCTGTGGTGTTTCCTCTCTGGGAGAAGATTGTGTGTTTTTCTTCAGTGTTCTATGGCAGCAGCTGTGTGTGTGTGCTATGGCTGCAGCGCGCTGTGTGTGTGTGTGTGTGTGTGTGTGTGTGCACTATGGCTGCAGCAGGCTGTGGGTGTGCTCCATGGCTGCAGCAGGCTGTGTGTGTGTGTGTGCACGCGCTATGGCTGCAGCAGGCTGTGTGTGTGTGTTTGCATGCGCTATGGCTGCAGCAGGCTGTGTGTGTGCACGCTATGGCTGCAGCAGGCTGTGTGTGAGTGTGAGTGTGTGTGTGTGTGTGTGTGTGTGTGTGCGCGCACTATGGCTGCAGCAGGCTGTGTGTGAGTGTGTGTGTGTGTGCGCTCGCTATGGCTGCAGCAGGCTGTGTGTGTGAGTGTGTGTGTGTGTGCTCTATGGCTGCAGTAGGCTGTGGATGAGTGTGTATATGTGCGTGCTATGGCTGCAGCAGGCTGTGTGTGTATGTGTGTGTGCTATTGCGCACACCCTCAACATCACTATGGCTGACCCCTCTGTATCACAGGGATCTGGCATTGTTAGCAGTGTTTCTTTGTGTTTGGTTAATATTTAGTTAGAAACATAGAAGACTGTCAGCAGAAAAAGACCACCTGCTCCATCTAGTCTAGTTGTGAGTAGTTCAGGAGATGGAGGCTGGAGACTGGCTGCATCCGCTGCACACACAGGAGAATCTGCTGTATATACAGTATTCCATTATTCCCTCAGAAGTTGCCCCAGGATCATGTAGGACATTATGGAGAAGCTGCTGAGCCAGTGTGATAAATAACTCCCCTGGTATATGACCGACCAATTATGAAGGAGCAGGAGTCGGAGTCGGTCCTGATAAAATTCAAGAGTCGGAGTCGGAGTTGGAGCTGTGGCTTACCGACTCCACAGCCCTGTATATAAGGGCACATGGACTTGTAGAATATTTATGAGCACATGGACTTGTAGAATATATATATATATATATATATAAGCACATGGACCTGTAGAATATATATATATATATATATATATATATATATATATATATATATATACTGTATATATGAGCACATGGACCTGTAGAATATATATATATATATATATAATATGCACATTTATAGATGGATAAATAAATGAATAAACAATTCCCTAAAAGCAGCGTAACTTTCTGCAGTGTGTGAGAAGAAATCATAAACCATATTTTTGGATTTTTGTTTTTTATATTTAACTAGGAAGGCTGCTCGGACAGCACAGTCAACCGTTCTACCCATTACTCATCATGCTTGATCTTAGCCAAAAGGCCGAGAAGCAATTTAGCAAAGTGAGGTGCGCAAGGCATCCCATTGACACAATAAGGCATGCAGGATTTCATGGTGGGGGCTCCGCCGTGGGATTCCACCTGTTTTACTCAGTGTGAACATACCCTAACCTGTGTATATAAAACCCAACTGTCTCTCTTTCTGTGTACCCAGGCTCTCCCCCTCAGATCGTCCTCCTCCCCTTCCATAAAGGGAGCCTTGGTTGTAACCTGATCCCTGAACTAGCTACAGGATGATGTGAGTAAATGGCAGTTTAGCAGGAATAGGGGGAGAAGAGAAATGCTTGATAACAGGAGAAGGAAGCAATTTTGTCTGATAAGATGTATTAGAGTTTTGTATATTCACCTGTCCTATCGATCTTTGTAAAGTGTGTTGAAATGACAGCGTCTATTTAAATGTTTGAAATGACAGTGTCTAAAAGTCTGCAATTCCTATGTGTGGAACTTTCAGCAATAGTTATGTTCAGACATGGGCTATATATCGATTTTGATGTATACTGTACATTAAATTCTGCTAATACATCTACAGAGCAAAGTAAACTTGAATTCCCTGCCGAGCAGCAGGTTAATATTGGAATACTATGAGACTATACACATTGTTAAAGCATTTATGCTATTGCTGCACTATGGCTGGGAACTTAAATTTCACAGTATACAGTATGTTCAATATATGGGTTTTGTGGCTTTTTTCAGTATTTTTAAAGAACACATAATTTTTTTGTAAAATGTCTTAAAGGGAATATGTCCTCAGAAAATGACTTACTGTTTAAAAATGTTTTTATGTTAAACATTTTTTAGGAATTTTTGGTGATATTTTTTCAAATTTTTCATTTTTCTATCTATATTATAAAATAATACTGAAATCTTGTAGTTTTTATTCTCGCCACTGGGGCTAAAACTAAGCTGAGACTTCCTGTTTTGTCTGCAGTGATGAGACTGCTATAAAATGATCTGATTGCAGCGACGTGTGACACCAGTAGCTAGAGGAGACAATAGAAGCTCCCTACGGAATGACAAAGGTCACAGAGCGTACTTTACATTACATCTCAAAGGGACAGAGCTTGTCTATTGTTGTCTATGTCCATGAGTCTCGCTGTAAAGCATTTCCCTAAAAACTGTTAAGAACAGCCCAGGCAAGATGGCAGCCCCAATAAAAATGTACAAAAACTTAAATAAAAAAAAATAAAGTCAGAAAATAGAAACAGATTAGAATAAAAGAGCAACTGTTAGCATCTGACTCTAATTGGTAAAAAAAAAAAATTAAGGTGACACATTCACCTTAAAGGGCAACTCCAGCGCTGATTAAAAAAAAAATGAACTGAAGCTCCAGTTGGTGGCTTCATTTTTTCTTCACTTCCTGGTTTGGGCTTTCCCATGATGCACTTTGTCTCCTGTGATGTCTAACTGACTCTGCAGAACTGTTAGATGGCTTACAGCTTTTTCAGCCAATCAGAGCTCAGCAACCTATGTCATCTGACAAAGGGAGGCTGGACTGACAGGGCTTAGACCAGTTTCCCTCTTGATGATGTCATTGTCACAAAATGGCTGCCACAGAAAATTCTGGGGTCAAAAGTCATTAGGTAAGAATGAGTTTACTTCACTTCTTGGTGGGGGGTTGAGGGGGGAAAAATAGGGAAGAGGGCAGATTTGGGGGGATTTGGGGGGATTAGGAGTATCACAGAACAGGACAGTATCCACAGATAGCAGTAAGCTAGGAACTGATCCGGATAGAGCAAAGTTGCGCAAAGCCTAGGAACTCTATCTCACAGCATGGTTGTCAGCAGGGAACCCTCAGTATTCCGTTAATCCTAGGTAACAATGTTGGGGGCTTGTGTCACACCCTAGGACGGTTCAGCCAAATCTAGTAAGCATAAGGTAGTGTGAAGACTAACAAAAGGTCAATACACGGGCACAAGTGTTCTTCATCTTCTTCTAAGTATTCTTCTACGTCATCCTCCAACCTCCCGGCAGACCACAGTACTACTTGGGTTGAGACTCTCACGACATCCTCCTCTCTGCTACTCTGCTTCTTTGTATATCTCAGCACACTACTCAGTCAGCACGACTGTATCCTACACTGCATTTCTATCGCAGATTCGGTTGCTGAATTGTCAAGTATTTGTCTTGTACCTGCCAAGTACCTGCCAAGTAAAACCAAGCTTATTTATGGGAAAGAGACTCTGTGATCCTTCGCCTCACACCGACACAGCAAACACCTCAACCTTTGGACACTTCTCCTTTCTGTGGGTAGGAGATCCGATAGTTTGGGAGGGTCACTACACCGCTCTGGCCATCCGGGATTACACTATCCCAAGAGACCACCGTAGCAACTTGGCCGGACACTGGCCACAGAGGAAAAAGGTACAATCGGCATTGTAAAATAAAAGCAGGCGTGCCATCACACCTGTGTGCCCAACCGGCACTGGCGTCACAATATACCATCTCAAGGTCCGGCTGTATCTTGGCCAACCACCACCAGAGTGGAGTCACACTTCACCGTCTAGCAAGTGATCGGCCAATCCTCAGACAAAACATCACCGGGGGCTCACACCACACATGCTCGAGTCATGCACCTCACTTTTTCACCAGATCTTTATCCTCTTAAACTAAAAAAGCTCCTTAGTGTCATACAGTGCACTGTGCTATATATATATATATATATATATATATATACTAGAAAATGTACCCGGCGCTGCCCGGGTATAAAGTGTCAGTGTGTTAATTAGATTTGTTCTAAGGTGCCCAGGAGGCCAAGCTAAAGGTATTGTTTCATCTGAGTTAATCAGTGGAATTAGTGTATACCTGTAGTGCATAGTTGGAGGGGTTCTGTATACCCACAATGTATAGTTTTTAGGAGTCTCGCATATCTGTAGTGCATAGTTGGGGGGGCTGTATACCTATAGTGTATAGTTGGGGGAGGTCCTGTATACCTGCAGTGTACAGTTGGTGAAGGTCCTGTATACCTGTACTGTATAGTTTGGGGGTCCTGTATACCTGTAGTATATAGTTGGTGCTGTATACCTGTAATGTATAGTTGGTGGAGGTCTTGTATACCTGTAGTTTATAGTTTGAGGGTCCTGGATACCTGTAGTGTATAATTGGTGGAGGTCTTGTATACCTGTAGTTTATAGTTCGGGGGTCCTGTATACCTGTAGTAAATAGTTTGAGGGTCCTGTATAACTATAGTATAGAGTTGGTGGAGGTCCTGTATACCTGTAGTGTATAGTTTTTGGTCCTATATACCTGTAGTATATAGCTGGTGGAGTTCCTGTATAACTGTAGTATATTTGGGGTCCTGTATACTTGTAGTATAGAGTTGGTGAAGGTGCTGTATACCTGTATATAGAGTTGGTGTAGGTCCTGTATACCTGTAGTGTATGGTTTGGGGTCCTGTATACCTGTAGTATATAGTTGGTGGAGGTCCTGTATACCTGAAGTATATAGTTGGTGGAGGTCCTGTATACCTGTAGTATATAGTTTTGGGGTCCTATATACCTGTAGTGTAAAGTTTGGGATCCTGTATACCTGTAGTATATAGTTTTGTGGAGGTCCCGTGCACTTGTAGTGTATAGTTTTGGGGTCCTGTATACCTGTAGTGTCCTGTATACCTGCAGGGTTGTATTTACCTGTATGGCAGTGTTATTCAGTCACAGTGTGTCGGTATTGGTCATGTCTGGTATGGGGGTGTTATCCAGTCACAGTATGGCGGTATTGGTCAGGTCTGGTGTGGCAGTGTTATCCAGTCACGGTATGGCGGTATTGGTCAGGTCTGGTGTGGCGGTGTTAACCAGTCACGGTATGGTGGTATTGGTCAGGTCTGGTATGATGGTGTAATCCAGTCACAGTATGGTGGTATTGGTCAGGACTGGTGTGGCGGTGTTACCCAGTCACAGTTTGCCGGTATTGGTCAGGTCTGGTATGGCAGTGTTATCCAGTCACAGTATGGCGGTATTGGTCAGGTCTGGTATGGCAGTGTTATCCAGTCACAGTATGGCGGTATTGGTCAGGTCTGGTATGACAGTGTTATCCAGCACAGTATGGCGGTATTGGTCAGGTCTGGTATGACAGTGTTATCCAGCACAGTATGGCGGTATTGGTCAGGTGTTATATGACAGTGTTATCCAGTCACAGTATGGCGGTATTGTTCAGGTCTGGTGTGGCAGTGTTATCCAGTCACAGTATGGCGGTATTGGTCAGGTCTGGTGTGGCAGTGTTATCCAGTCACAGTATGGCGGTATTGGTCAGGTCTGGTGTGGCGGTGGTACCCAGTCACAGTATGGCGGTATTGGTCAGATCTGGTGTGGAGGTGTTATCCAGTCACAGTATGGCGGTATTGGTCAGGTCTGGTGTGGCAGTGTTATCCAGTCACAGTATGGCGGTATTGGTCAGGTCTGGTGTGGCAGTGTTATCCAGTCACAGTATGGCGGTATTGGTCAGGTCTGGTGTGGCGGTGGTACCCAGTCACAGTATGGCGGTATTGGTCAGATCTGGTGTGGAGGTGTTATCCAGTCACAGTATGGCGGTATTGGTCAGGTCTGGCAGTGTTATCCAGTCACAGTATGGCGGTATTGGTCAGGTCTGGTGTAGCAGTGTTACCCAGTCACAGTTTGGTATACCTGTTGTGCCCTGTATATACATGTCCTGTATAGATGGAGTAGGGGGTCCTGTATATACATGTACTGTATAGTTGGAGTAGGAGGTCCTGTATATACATGTACTGTATGGATGGAGTAGGGGGTCCTGTATATAAATGTACTGTATAGATGCAGTAGGGGGCCCTGTATATACATGTACTGTATGGATGGAGTAGGGGGTCCTGTATATACATGTCCTGTATAGATGGAGTAGGGGGCCCTGTATATATATGTACTGTATAGATGGAGTAGGGGGTCCTGTATATACATGTACTGTATAGATGAGTAGGGGGCTCTGTATATACATGTCCTGTATAGATGGAGTAGGGGGCCCTGTATATACATGTACTGTATAGATGGAGTAGGGGGTCCTGCATATACATATACTGTATAGATGGAGTAGGGGGTCCTGTATATACATGTACTGTATAGATGGAGTAGGGGGCCCTGTATATACATATACTGTATAGATGGAGTAGGGGGTCCTGTATATATATGTACTGTATAGATGGAGTAGGGGGCCCTGTATATACATGTACTGTATAGATGGAGTAGGGGGTCCTGTATATACATGCCCTGTATAGATGGAGTAGGGGGTCCTGTATATACATGTACTGTATAGATGGAGTAGGGGGTCCTGTATATACATGTACTGTATAGATGGAGTAGGGGGTTCTGTATATACTTGAACTGTATAGTTGGAGTAGGGGTTCCTGTATACATGTACTGTATAGATGGAGTAGGGGGTCCTGTATATACATGTACTGTATAGATGGAGTAGTGGTCCTGTATATACATGTACTGTATAGATGGAGTAGGGGGCCCTGTATATACATGTACTGTATAGATGGAGTAGGGGGTCCTGTATACATGTACTGTATAGATGGAGTAGGGGGTCCTGTATATACATGTACTGTATAGATGGAGTAGGGGGCCCTGTATACATGTACTGTATAGATGGAGTAGGGGGTCCTGTATATACATGTACTGTATAGATGGAGTAGGGGGCCCTGTATATACATGTACTGTATAGATGGAGTAGGGGGCCCTGTATATACATGTACTGTATAGATGGAGTAGGGGGTCCTGTATATACATGTACTGTATAGATGGAGTAGGGGGTCCTGTATATACATGTACTGTATAGATGGAGTAGGGGGTCCTGTATATACATGTACTGTATAGATGGAGTAGGGGGTCCTGTATATACATGTACTGTATAGATGGAGTAGGGGGTCCTGTATATACATAAACTGTATACATGGAGTAGGGGGTCCTGTATATACATGTACTGTATAGATGGAGTAGGGGGTCCTGTATATACATGTACTGTATAGATGGAGTAGGGGGTCCTGTATACATGTACTGTATAGATGGAGTAGGGGGTCCTGTATATACATGTACTGTATAGATGGAGTAGGGGGTCCTGTATATATATGTACTGTATAGATGGAGTAGGGGCCCTGTATATACATGTACTGTATACATGGAGTAGGGGGTCCTGTATATACATGTACTGTATAGATGGAGTAGGGGGTCCTGTATATACATGCACTGTATAGATGGAGTAGGGGGTCCTGTATATACATGCACTGTATAGATGGAGTAGGGGGTCCTGTATATACATGCACTGTACAGGGCTCCAGATGGCGACCAAAATGGTCGCCAATGCGACTAATATTTTGCAAATGGCGCCCAGATTTATTAATCTGGGCGCCATTTGCGACTGGCCCCGGCGGCGGCGCGCTGTCTCTTTAAGTCCGGTCCCCGGCTGATGCGCGGCTGATGCGCGGCTGCCGGGGGTGTCCCATCCTATCCCCGGCAGCGCGGCGCATCAGTGAGCTGCCTGGGGCCCTGACTTCCGGCACAGGAAGCGCGCGTCAGAGACGCTTCCTGTGTCAGAAGTCACAGCCCCGGCGTACAGAGAGCTCACTGATGCGCCGCGCTGCCGGGGATAGGACGAGACACCGCCGGCAGCCGCGCATCAGCCGGGGACAGCACCTGAAGAAGCAGAGGATCGCCGGGGGAGCGGGTTGTCAGGTGAGTTTGTGTGTTTGTTTTTTTTAAATACTGCTTAGCATAGAGGAGGAAGGGGGGGGGGGGCATCTATAATGAGGGGAAGAGAAGGGGGGGCATCTAAAATGGGGGGAAGAGAAGGGGGGGGCATCTATAATGGGGGGAGAAGAGGGGCCATGTTCAAGGGGGGGAGAGGGGGCTATCTATAAGGGGAGGGGGTATCTATAAGGGGGGGAGAAGAGGGGGCATCTACAATGGGGAGGAGGAGGGGGCATCTATAATGGGGGTAGAGGGGGTCATCTATAAGGGGAGGGGGTATCTATAAGGGGGGGAGAAGAGGGGGCATCTATAATGGGGGGGGAGAGGGGGCATCTATAATGGGGGGGGAGAGGGGGCATCTATAATGGGGGGGAGAGGGGGCATCTATAATGGGGGGGGGAGAGGGGGCATCTATAATGGGGGGGGAGAGGGGGCATCTATAATGGGGGGGAGAGGGGGCATCTATAATGGGGGGGAGAAGGGGGCATCTATAATGGGGGGGAGGAGGGGGTCATCTATAAGGGGAGGGGGCCATCTATAAGTGTAGGGCAAACTGGCTGCAGACACTGGGAGATATATGCACAATTATTATTATCAGGGCCCCTCAGGTGTCTGTATTGTAGGGGGTCACTTGCATTAGTCACTAGGTGAGAGATATATCTATCTATATACACATCTTGTGGGGGGTCACTATGGCTGCAGTCATAAGTCTAGCTCAGTATGTATAGACTGTTGCAAGCTTTTAAAGGGAACCTGTCACCCCCGGTGCCGGGGTGACAGGCTCCCAACCCCCCGTTAGAGCCCCCTATACTCACCTCATCGCGCCGGGTCCCGCTTCTGAAGATGGTCGGGTCACGGAGATCTCAGCCGCTGCAGCCCGGCGCGCACACTGAGAGATGAGTCCAACACTCATAGAGAATGATGGAGCGCTGGACTCTCCTGTCATTCTCTGAGCGTTGGACTCATCTCTCAGCGCACGCCGGGCTGCAGCGGCTGAGATCTCCGTGACCCGACCATCTTCAGAAGCGGGATCCGGCGCGATGAGGTGAGTATAGGGGGCTCTAACGGGGGGTTGGGAGCCTGTCACCCTGGCACGGGGGTCAACAGGTTCCCTTTAAGTTCAAGTTCAGAAGAGTAAGCCTCATTAAAAGGCTAGCCAAGTGAAGCTGAAGTACTGAGTCAGACTGTATATGGTTGTCAGACTGTATATGGTTGTCAGGTTGCAAGTTTCCATGTTGAACATTTTCAAACTAAGAAAAGAGAGAATCTAAAGGAGGAGGATGCTGCCGCGGCCTCTGCACACAGTAAGTCCCATTTAACATAACATTAATTTTACATGGTTTAAAATGTTGGCGACCAAATATTCTATTTGGCGCCTAAATTTTTCAGGTTAGGAGCCAATGGCTCCTAGGTAAATTTTTTAGTCTGGAGCCCTGCTGTATAGATGGAGTAGGGGGTCCTGTATATACATGTACTGTATAGATGGAGTAGGGGGTCCTGTATATACATGTACTGTATAGATGGAGTAGGGGGCCCTGTATATACATGTACAGTATGGATGGAGTAGGGGGCCCTGTATATACATGTACTGTATAGATGGAGAAGGGGGTCCTGTATATACTTGTACTGTATGGATGGAGTAGGGGGTCCTGTATATACATGTACTGTATAGATGGAGTAGGGGGTTCAGTATATACTTGTACTGTATAGTTGGAGTAGGGGTTCCTGTATACATGTACTGTATAGATGGAGTAGGGGGTCCTGTATACATGTACTGTATAGATGGAGTAGGGGGTCCTGTATATACATGTACTGTATAGATGGAGTAGGGGGTCCTGTATATACATGTACTGTATAGATGGAGTAGGGGGTCCTGTATACATGTACTGTATAGATGGAGTAGGGGGTCCTGTATACATGTACTGTATAGATGGAGTAGGGGGTCCTGTATATACATGTACTGTATAGATGGAGTAGGGGGTCCTGTATATATATGTACTGTATAGATGGAGTAGGGGCCCTGTATATACATGTACTGTATACATGGAGTAGGGGGTCCTGTATATACATGTACTGTATAGATGGAGTAGGGGGTCCTGTATATACATGCACTGTATAGATGGAGTAGGGGGTCCTGTATATACATGCACTGTATAGATGGAGTAGGGGGTCCTGTATATACATGTACTGTATAGATGGAGTAGGGGGTCCTGTATATACATGTACTGTATAGATGGAGTAGGGGGCCCTGTATATACATGTACAGTATGGATGGAGTAGGGGGCCCTGTATATACATGTACTGTATAGATGGAGTAGGGGGTCCTGTATATACTTGTACTGTATGGATGGAGTAGGGGGTCCTGTATATACATGTACTGTATAGATGGAGTAGGGGTTTCAGTATATACTTGTACTGTATAGTTGGAGTAGGGGTTCCTGTATACATGTACTGTATAGATGGAGTAGGGGGTCCTGTATATACATGTACTGTATAGATGGAGTAGGGGGTCCTGTATATACATGTACTGTATAGATGGAGTAGGGGGTCCTGTATACATGTACTGTATAGATGGAGTAGGGGGTCCTGTATATACATGTACTGTATAGATGGAGTAGGGGGTCCTGTATATACATGTACTGTATAGATGGAGTAGGGGGTCCTGTATATACATGTACTGTATAGATGGAGTAGGGGGTCCTGTATATACATGTACTGTATAGATGGAGTAGGGGGTCCTGTATATACATGTACTGTATAGATGGAGTAGGGGGTCCTGTATATACATGTACTGTATAGATGGAGTAGGGGGTCCTGTATATACATGTACTGTATAGATGGAGTAGGGGGTCCTGTATATACATGTACTGTATAGATGGAGTAGGGGGTCCTGTATACATGTACTGTATAGATGGAGTAGGGGGTCCTGTATATACATGTACTGTATAGATGGAGTAGGGGGTCCTGTATATACATGTACTGTATAGATGGAGTAGGGGGTCCTGTATATACATGTACTGTATAGATGGAGTAGGGGGTCCTGTATATACATGTACTGTATAGATGGAGTAGGGGGTCCTGTATATACATGTACTGTATAGATGGAGTAGGGGGTCCTGTATATACATGTACTGTATAGATGGAGTAGGGGGTCCTGTATATACATGTACTGTATAGATGGAGTAGGGGGTCCTGTATATACATGTACTGTATAGATGGAGTAGGGGGTCCTGTATATACATATACTGTATACATTCAGTAGGGGGTCCTGTATATGCATGTACTGTATAGATGGAGTAGGGGGTCCTGTATACATGTACTGTATAGATGGAGTAGGGGGTCCTGTATATACATGTACTGTATAGATGGAGTAGGGGGTCCTGTATATATGTACTGTATAGATGGAGTAGGGGGCCCTGTATATACATGTACTGTATGGATGGAGTAGGGGGTCCTGTATATACATGTACTGTATGGATGGAGTAGGGGGTCCTGTATATACATCTACTGTATAGATGGAGTAGGGGGTCCTGTATATACATGTACTGTATAGATGGAGTAGGGGCCCTGTATACATGTACTGTATAGATGGAGTAGGGGGTCCTGTATACATGTACTGTATAGATGGAGTAGGGGGTCCTGTATACATGTCCTGTATAGATGGAGTAGGGGCCCTGTATATACATGTACTGTATAGATGGAGTAGGGGGTCCTGTATACATGTCCTGTATAGATGGAGTAGGGGGTCCTGTATATACATGTACTGTATAGATGGAGTAGGGGGTCCTGTATATACATATACTGTATAGATGGAGTAGGGGGTCCTGTATATACATGTACTGTATAGATGGAGTAGGGGGTCCTGTATATACATGTACTGTATAGTTGGAGTAGGGGGTCTACCAGTTATTACTGTGGATGTTGTGAGGCAGCTTCCCTAGCAACCATTGCTCCCTATGAAAATGAAAGCAGTAATCCTATTGGTTGCTAAGGCTCCAACTGCCGTGTCTGCTGCAGCTAATTATATCACCTGTGTTTGCAGTGAGGAGATTTTCCCATTCATCTCTATGAGGCGCCTCTCTTTCCCCTCCCCCTCCCCTCCTGTACATCTGGCGGGGACGGGACCTTCGCAATAACCTTCCCGGGCACCCAATGTATCTGTGTGCCAAATTTGGGGTCAAACGGTTCAGGCGTTTGGAAGTCTATAGAGGACAAACAGACAGACAGACAGACAGACTTTGATTTTTATGATATAGATCAGCCGTCCACAGAGCCATCTCTCCACCCATACCGGTCACTTTGTAGTGACTACTGCCCCTCATACTGTTACTACTAGACCTCCCCGGCCGCCCATCTCCTCTCCCACCATACTGTACTGTGCTGCTGCCGTCACTGCCTTTACTACTCACATCCTGCACATTGCTACATTACCAGCCTTATCCTATCATTCCAGTGTGTCCGTGTTTTGTACACTTTTAGGTTATATACATGTGATCTTTACACGATTTACATGATCATATAATATATATATATATATATATATATATATATATATATATATATATATAGTTTCTTACCTCCTTTGTGAGTTTCCATGTTATAGCCGGGGTATTCATGTGAAGCTCCTGACCACTGACCGCCCATGGTGTATAATTTCCCACTTCCACCACACGTTTGTCCATATGTGTGGTCTTATCTATAAATACCCAGTTCGTTATCCTATATGGATGTACAGCTTCTCCTTGGTCAGTAAAGTAATATGAAGGTGTCATTGGATCCCATGTAGACTTCATCCTCAGTATGTAGCTCTGTAACTTCCGGCTGTGTTGTAGAAGTCCAGGGATTGAGGTTTCCTGATATTTGTCTTTTATATATAAGAACATTTCATGTAGAGACTTTCCCAGGATTTCTACTGCCTGATACACTCTCGGAGAGACCCCGGAGGAGAGGTAATTCCTCAGACTTGGCATAGTGGTTGATAAACTGGGTTCATCATTGGGGGTAACAAAGGAATTTCTATCCTTATTGTGATCTAAAAATCCTAGGTATATAAAGCGGTCACCATTGTTGTATACACTGCTGAATGTCCAGTAGTTTTCTACAAAATCTTCCATTCCTGGAAAAGGTTGTAAGGAGAAGTCCATGACCAGACTCCCATTCAGTTGTGGAAACTGTTTTTCTGCTAGGATGGGACTGAAAAACCATGTAGGTGGAAAGATGAAAGTTTTGTCGTAAAATGCAGATAAACCTGTTTCTTTTAAAAGTGATAAATGTACAGTTAAAAGAATATATAAAATCGGAGAGTAGGATCCGCACATTATAATGGCACTGATGCCTGGATAGTCGAAAGCCTTTTTAATCTGGTCAAGAACCAAAGGTTTATAGTATGCAAATATCACGGTGGAGGCGACACAGATCCCGTCCTCTCTCAAGTACTTTGTCAGTATCTGCAGCTCATTCTCTCCAGCATCATCATCCGATGCTATAATCCCAACCCAGGTCCAGCCAAAGTGCTTCAGAAGTTTGGATATTACCATATTGTGGACGTGGTGACTTTGAACGGTGCGGAAAACATGTGGATAGAGACGTCTATCAGATAGTGACTGGTCGGTGGCTCCATAGCTGATCTGCAGGACACAGAAGAAGAAAAAAAAAAACATGTCTGTATTTTCTAGTCATTTTGTTTATAGGGGGGTGAGTAAGAACAAAGAGGGCTTCATTACTGAATGAGGTCACAATGAGATACCATGTGGGGCACTATGGATGGGGGGTTTGTATAGAGGAGGGGGAAAAGAAAGAAATCAAGATGTTTGACATATTCTGCAGAGATGAATAATGGCTGGAAGAAGTCTTCATGATGGTTTGGACCAGATGGAAAAGAAAAAGGTGAGTAAAGTCAGGGGCGTAACTACCACTATAGCAGCCATAGTCGCTGCTATGGGGCACACCACATCAGGGGACCCCATGGCCTGCTCCTGCACTACACTGGGCCCCCTGAACTGTCATCATTTGCAGCACATGGTGGCCTCCCGGGTTTTGCAATTGTCCCTTTAACTTCAACACTCCTGAACAGTGCTTATAGTTATGTAGTTATGAGTACACTTGACGGTTTGGTGGTCAGTCGGGGGGGGCCCTATCAAAAATTTGCTATGGGGCCTAGCCATTTCTAGTTACGCCCCTGAGTAAAGTATTGATGTAACATCACTGTAATCGCCTATATGGGCTACTGAGCGGCTCTGTGGGACGGGTGTATATTATTATACCGTCACTATGATAATAAGTGCAGATTCTACTAGTGATGAAGTCTACTCTGAAATACCCCAATTGTACAGGAGATGTGGAGCTGTGTAGACTAAGCAGAAAGCTTATCGCAAAGTAGGGTAACCCCCCCCCCCGACCCCCTCTTGGGGGGCTGCCCATGTCCATGGGAGACTGGAGAGGGAGGTGAGTTCTCCCATATACAGAGGTGTAAACTGCCCATAGCAACCAATCACAGCTCAGCTCTGGTAAAATGAAAGCTGAGCTGTGATTGGTTGCCGTGGGGAGCTTACACTAGTCTATAATTTACACCCTTTAATAAGCCTGTGTCTGTGCAGAGAGACAAGCTGGCAGGGAGCCAGGCAGACGCATTAAGGAGATAGGGGAAGGAGGAGGAACCTGACAGAAGTGAGGCGGACGCAGAGGCGACCCAGAAGTGAGACGGACGCAGAGGCGACCCAGAAGTGAGACGGACGCAGAGGCGACCCAGAAGTGAGACGGACACAGAGGCGACCCAGAAGTGAGACGGACACAGAGGCGACCCAGAAGTGAGACTGACGCAGAGGCGACCCAGAAGTGAGACGGACGCAGAGGCGACCCAGAAGTGAGACGGACACAGAGGTGAACTTTCACTTAGGACTAATGCCTGTGACCTGTGCTCCAACCTCGGAGACTCTGCTGACATAACACTTCACTATTCCTGTATTGGAGATCAATGTTTTTGAACTAAAAGTGGGGGGAGATTTATGAAAGGGTATAAATATACACCTGGTGTAAACTGCCCAGAACAACCAATCACAGCTCCTCTTATATTTTACCAGATCTGAAAGCTGAGCTGTGATTGGTTGCTGTGGGAAGTTTACAATAGGTGTATATTTACACATTTTCATAAATCTCCCCCCGTGTGTTTCTGCTTCATGTGGTGCTCTATTACCAGAGTCTCAGATGAAATACGACTCTTCCTTTGGGTAATAATATTTGGTGGAAGCCATTTTCCGCCTAGATACACGTAGACCTAAGGGTTTAAATTACAAAAATGACTTACTTATTCATTACTTATAAACTACATGTCCCTTTTTCTATGTGAATACCGACTTAGATAGGTGTTGAAAAACTACAGTTGATCTAGGGTTAACATATGGTCAGTGTGTTTCCCCAAGCCTCAAGTCACATGACCTCTTTCATTGTATTACGTGGTATGATTCCATTGGTTGTTTTATGCCTTTTGTTTTATGTATTGTTCATATGTAGAGATAAGCGAACCTGGAGCATGCTGGAGTCCATCCGAACCCGATCTTTCGGCATTTGAATGTCAGTGGCTGCTGAAGTTGGATAAAGCCCTAAGGTTTTGTTTTTTTCTGTGTTCCAGATGGGGGAGTGGCTGCCTCTACTTGGTCGTGCACTCCACCTATCCCACCCAGGTGGTGTAATTACTTGTGCCGGTATAAGATGCATCTTGCATGCCCAGAGCATAGGCGTATTTCATGCCATGGAGAGGCCATAGTAAAGTGTAGGACTGCCCCGGTATGAGGCTACCGTAACATGGTGGGGTAGTTTACACCATTAGCAAATGGTAACCAAAAGCCTCATTGTTTTTGTGGAAGTTTTTTTGAGCAGTTGGGGGGGGGGGGGCTGCTTTTAACCATTTTCATGTCTGCAGTGGGTCATACCTTGCCATTGTGGTGAGCTGTTGCACAGCCAATGACTATATCCATGTTTTCCACATAGCCTTAGGGCTTTATCCAACTTCAGCAGCCACCGCTAATCAAATGCCGAACGATCGGGTTCGGATGGACTCTAGCATGCTCCAGGTTCGCTCATCTCTATTCATATGTTATTAGATCATGATTAAGCGCAGTAGCGTGAAAGGCGTAGGTCAGCTTATTTGGACCCATTAAAAGTTATGTTTTAACCTCCACGCTTGGAGTGCTGGTGTAACAGGCCAGAGTATAACCCCAGTCCAGACTATACTGGGGTATATTTTGGCCTAGGCCAATTCATCCCCCCTCAGGCCATTTTATACCCCCATGATATCAGTAATATTGAGTAATAGACACAAGAATTAAAGAATTTTTCACTAAGTTATTGGGGATTCGGCTTTGTCTGGTGAGATAAGTGAGAAGCTACTGATGGAAATCTTACAGGTCTAATCACCTCGGGGACATTTATCATTGTGTTTGCACTATTTTTTTTATTTTTTGCTAATAAGGAGATTTGTACAAGATTTATTAGGGGTTTCTGCCACCTGCGCCTTTTTTCAATGTTTGGACTAGTAGGGGTGCAGGGATTTCTATTAACTACCTTTTTCATTAGATTTATCATGTGCAAATTTGTGTACACAAAAACATGGTCAACCACATTTTTATGTACGCTGAAAAAAAGATGCGTTTTGATTTTTTTTTAAATCCGTTTTTTTCGTTTGCAAAAATGGATGAAAGAAACCGAGAGCAAAAAACGCAGTGTGACCGCGGCCTTAGGCATAAATTGTGCAAGATGTATCAAGGCACTTGCGTCTAATAATGATTTTTATGCAACAACCGTAACATTTTGCTCACCCCATACAAAGCACCGCCTGCTCAAAAACAAATGTGCAGATGATAAATCCCCCCCCCCCCCATAGACTTTTATTACTTCAAACAGAAAAACTTGGCTGTTCATAATACAAGGAAGTCATAATGTCCTGAAACTTAAACTTTACATTGAACAATTATCGGGTGACTATTAATTGGTCACCTGATCAGCACATGACGTGTCCTACACCGATCAGCACATGACGTGTCCTACACCGATCAGCACATGACGTGTCCTACACCGATCAGCACATGACGTGTCCTACACCGATCAGCACATGACGTGTCCTACACCGATCAGCACATGACGTGTCCTACACCGATCAGCACATGACGTGTCCTACACCGATCAGCACATGATTTGTCCTCCACTAGTGATGATCGAACAGTAAAATGTTCAAGTTAGAGTCGAACCTCGAACAGTAGTGAAGTTCGACTCGAAATCGAATCCCATTAAAGTCAATGGGAGATGTTCGGCTTAATTTTTATACCTATACAGGCGAGGTGAAGCTGGAATTACCATCCAGAAGAGGAAACTGGGTACATGGAACAACTTAGTGAAGAAAATTTGTCTCTAAGAATGACAGAAAAAAAATTAAGAGGGTAAAATACTTTATTTAGTGATGAGCAAATAGTACGCTATACACGCTAGACTGAAACATGTGCTTCTATTTAAAGCGTAACTGTCATTTCAGGGTCATTTTTTTAAAAAACATTAAATATCAACAGTTCAAGCGATTTTAACCCCTTAAAGGGGTTGTCCGGCGATAAAAAAATATTCACAGAATAACACACATTACAAAGTTATACAACTTTGTAATGTATGTTATGTCTGTGAATGGCCCCCTTCCCCGTGTTTCCCCCCACCCAAGCTAGACCCGGAAGTGTGGTGCATTATACTCACCGCATCTCGTGTTGTCCACGGTCTCCGATCCTCAGCAGTGACGTCTTCTTTGGGAGACCGGCGGATCTTCCCGAGTGCCGGCCGCCCTCTGCAGCGTCATCCGAAGCTCAGCCGCGATTGGCTGAGCATAACTGTGCTCAGCCAATCGCGGCTGAGCAGCTGATGACGTGGCCGCGTCATCAGCCGCGATTGGTTGAGCACAGTTATGCTCAGCCAATCGCGGCTGAGCTTCGGATGACGCTGCAGAGGGTGGCCGGCACTCGGGAAGATCCGCCGCCCTCCCGAAGAAGACGTCACTGCTGAGGATCGGAGACCGTGGTCGGCACGTGACAGGTAATGTATAGCGCACCACACTTCCGGGTACACGGGTGGGGATGGTGGGACACGGGGAAGGGGGCCATTCACAGACATAACATACATTACAAAGTTGTATAACTTTGTAATGTGTGTTATTCTGTGAATAATTTTTTATCGCCGGACAACCCCTTTAAGGACCGGACCTGAAATGGCCTTAAGGACCGAAGCAAATTTTATGAATATGACCTGTGTCACTTTATTCATTAACAACTTCGGGATGCTTTTACCTATCCGGCTGATTCTGAGACTGTTTTCTCGAGACATATTGTACTTCACATTTCTAGTAAATTGGAGTCGATAATTATAACGAATCTTTATGAAAAAAAATAAAATAGCGTGAAAAATTGTGAAAAAATGCATTTTTCCAACTTTAAAACTTTTCTGCTTATACAGAAAATGGTTATACCACATAAATTATATATTAAATAGCATTAGCAACATGTCTACTTTATGTTGGCGGCATTTATTAAACTATCTTTCATTTTTTTTAGACAATAGAAAGCGTAAAACATTAGCAGCAAATTTCCACATTTTCAGTAAAATTTCAAAATCAGATATTTTTAGGGACCTGTTCAGGTTTAAAGTGTATTTGAGGGGGCTGTGTGTTAAAAAGCCCCACAAAGCACCCCATTTCAGAAACTGCACCCCCCAAACTCTGCAAAAGCACATCCAGAAAGTTTTTTAACCCTTTAGGGGAGCCACAGAAATAAAAGCGAAGTGTGTAAGAAATTTGAAAATTTTTATTTTCTGTGCAGAGATTTTATTGTAATCCAATATTTTTCATAATTATAAACGTATTACCAGAGAAATGCACCCCAATATTTATTGCCCCGTTTCTGCAGTTTATAGAAATACCCCATATGTGGCCCTATTGCGCTATTTGACGCAACCACAAGCCTCAGATATAAAGTAGCGCCTAGTGCATTTCAATGGCTCCATTATATTTGGTCATTTCTGACTGTACCACTTCTGGTTGGCAGAGGCTCTGGGGTGCCAAAACCTAAAAAACACCCCTAAAGGGACACCATTTAGAAAACTACACCCCTCAAGGAATGTAACAAGGGGTGCAGTGAGCATCTGGACCCCACAGGTGCTTTACAGATTTTCCCGAACAATGTGGCGTGAAAAAAGACAAAAGTATTTTGTACACTAAAACGTTGTTCTAGCCTTCAATTTTTCATTTTCACAAAGGGATAAAAGGAAAAAAAAAACACAAAACATGTAGCGCAGTTTCTTCCGAGTACGGAAATACCGCACATGTGGACATAAAGTGCCAAGCGGGCGCAGGACGAGCCTCCAAAGGGAAGGAGCGTTTGGAAGCTGGATTTCACTGGAATGAATTTCAAGGGCCACGTCGCATTTATAGAGCCCTCGTGCTGCCACAACACTGGAAACCCCCCCCACAAGTGACCCCATTCTGGAAACTACACCCCTCAAGGAATCTAACAAGGGGTGCAGTGAGCATATGGACCCCACTGGTGACGGGCACAAATGTGGAACAATGTGACGTGAAAGTGAAAAATTTTATTTTTTAACTTTCACGGCACAAATGTGCCCGTCATCAAGGGGTCCATATCCTCATTGCACCCCTTGTTAGATTCCTTGAGGGGTTTAGTTTCCAGAATGGGGTCACTTGTGGGGGGTTTCCACTGTCTTGGCAGCACCAGGGCTCTGTAAATGCGACATAGCGTTCATCATCCATTCTAGCCAAATCCAACCTCCAAAATCCAAATGGCGCTCCTTCCCTTTGGAGGCTTGCCCTGCACCCACATGGCGCTTTATGTCCACATTTGGGGTATTTACGGACTCGGGAGGAAATTGCTCTACACATTGTGTTTTTTTTTTCTCTTTTAACCCCTTGTGAAAATGATAAATTCAAGGCTAGACCAACATTATAGTGTAAAAAATGTAATATTTCATTTTCACGCCACATTGTTCCACATTTGTGCCCCTCACCAGTGGGGTCCATATGCTCACTCTGCACCCGCATGGCGCTTTATGTCCACATGTGGGGTATTTCCGTACTCAGGGGAAATTGCTCTACACATTTTGTGTTTTTTTTTTTATCTTTTAGCCCCTTGTGAAAATGAAAAAATAATGACAAGATCAATGATTTAGAGTAAAAATAAAAAATAAAAAACCCTTGTAAGGCAGACGACAGTAGCCTCATCACTGGGGAAAAAAATTCCTTCCCGACTCTATAATGGCGATCAGAATCAACGGAATCACGGATCAACGTGATCCCTGAAATAGGAATAAGGGACAGAATTTAGATAATGTAGAACTCCAATAACGTGTGGTACGCCTTGAAGCGATCCTGTATGCAGAGGCCGGTGTGATCAGGACAGGCGTCACACTGGAAAATGGCGTCCTTCCTGATCCCCCTGTTATGCCACACTCTGCACTTCTTCTGGGGTCTCCCGTTCTCCAGTGTGGGGGACGTCACCTGGAAAATGTTGCCCGGGGGCGATCCGGGGTCCTTCATATCCAGAAGTGCTGGGTCCGCTCCATGGCTGCTAAATATTAGGGCTCTATTACGGCTTCTGATATTTTCGGATCGTGCCGCAAGCTACAGTAGCTTAGGCAGCAAGGGACCGGAAGAGGGGGTGCTGATATAAAAGTTATCCTCGTACAGGTGGTAACCTTTATCCAGGAGTGGGAAGATCAGTTCATGAACGATCTTCGCACTATTTCAGAGGATGGGGGGGCATCTGGGGGCTGGATTTGGGTGTCCCTTCCTTCATACACTCTAAGGGTACATGCACACTGCGAAATGGCGAAGGATAACCCTTTGTACATTCCGCAGCTGGCACCCACCGGCGGACTAATGCGGGCGCTCGTCTCCGTCCGTGTCATAGACTCCATTCTATGCACGGGCGGATTCCGCTCTCCGTTCAACGTATTCATTCTTTGGACGGACGATGGAATCCACCCATGCATAACATGGAGTCTATGACACGGGCGGAGACACGCGCCTGCATTAGTCCGCCGGCGGGTGCCAGCTGCGGAATGCACAAAGGGTTATCCTTCGCCATTGCCCAGTGTGCACGTACCCTAAATCTGTAAGTGTACCCTGAGGTACTCTCACAGAGTTAGTAGAATTTCACACCATACTGTCATCTCTTATTGGGACAGTATTAGCGGAAAATACGTGCCTGGGAGGCAGCGTACGCTACGCTACCCCCAGATACGTCATTTGAGGATGAGGATGAATGGAGGAAAGAAGGATCCCCCCATTCATCCTCACTGGCTGTTTTGGTGTCGGAGACAATAATAGCGTATGTGTCCGATACTGAAAACACACCGGGGGCCACTTTTATATAGGGATTGGTATATGGGGTATGTAGTGGTGTAGTGTTAAAAACCCTACGCCAAAAATCAGCAGACTGTGGCAATAGGATATAGAAAAAAGACACCCTACGCCAAAAAGGAGGAGTTGCTGATTAGCAGCGCACTTTCTTGCGATGCTGATCAACACTCAGCGGAGATAGGGTGCGGAAAATAGAAAAAACTAAATTTGGAAAAAACAAACAAACAAAAAAAACCTTTATTACGTACTGAACATCCCTATAGCTGCTGATAAGTGTATTACACTTATCAGCCGCTAGAGGGCAGCAGATTTGAGTTTGAGTCACCAGATCCAGCTATAAAATGGCCACTACCACACCAGGGGACAAGATGGTATCGGGTTGTACCCTGGGCGTGGTCTCAATGTCAAAGCTGCGAGACAGGGCATCAGCCTTGACATTCTTGGAACCAGGCCGGTAGGTTATCTCGAAATTGAACCTTGTGAAAAACAAGGCCCAT
Organism: Dendropsophus ebraccatus; assembly: GCF_027789765.1. Lineage (NCBI taxonomy): Eukaryota > Metazoa > Chordata > Amphibia > Anura > Hylidae > Dendropsophus > Dendropsophus ebraccatus. The sequence continues at coordinate 9,502,690 of NC_091460.1, read as the reverse complement.
CTAGCCTGGCGTGGTGTGAGACGTTTGGCTTTATCCAGATATTGAAGATTCTTATGATCAGTAAGAACCATGATCTTATGTTTTGCACCCTCTAGGAAGTGTCTCCATTCCTCAAAAGCCATTTTGATCGCTAGCAACTCCCTGTTACCTATATCGTAGTTGCACTCGGCCTTGGAGAACTTTCTAGAGAAGAATGCAATAGGTCGGAGATTGGTCAGTGACTCAGATCCTTGGGAAGGAACCGCTCCTACCCCCACCTCAGATGCATCCACCTCAACAATAAAAGGACGCTCAAAGTCCGGCTGTATTAACAAGTCTGTCAAATGCCATGATAGCGTCTGAGGACCAATTAACCAGATCGGCTCCCTTTTTGGTCATATCAGTAAGGGGTTTGGCTATGAGTGAGAACCCCTTAATGAATTTCCTGTAGTAATTGGCAAAACCCAAGAACCTTTGCAAAGCCTTAAGGCTATTGGGTCGCTCACAGTTTTCGATGGCTTGGACCTTTAGAGGGTCCATACTGAACGAGTTTGAGGTTATTTTATACCCCAAGAATGAGACCTCCTGTATGCCAAATTGGCATTTTGACAGCTTAGCACACAAATGATTTACTCTCAGAAGCTCCATGACAGTACGGACATGCAAAATGTGAGAAGACCAATCGGAGGAAAAGATCAAAATGTCGTCAAGATAAACCACTAGAAAACTACCAAGATATTCGCGGAAGACATCATTGACAAAATGCTGGAAGACTGCCGGAGCATTGCATAACCCAAAAGGCATGACCAAATATTCGAAATGGCCTTTTGGGGTATTAAAGGCAGACTTCCACTCATCGCCTTCCTTAATTCTAATCAGATTGTAAGCTCCCCTCAAATCTATCTTAGAGAACCATCTAGCACCTACAATCTGATTAAAAAGGTCAGGGATGAGAGGCAGCGGGTGCTGGTTCTTGACCGTGATCTTGTTAAGCTCACGATAGTCAATACAGGGTCTAAGTCCACCGTCTTTTTTGCCCACAAAAAAGAATCCTGCCCCCAAAGGAGAAGAGGAGGGGCGGATATGGCCCTTACGTAAACTCTCCTTTATATACTCCCGCATGGCCTCTCTTTCTGGACAGGACAGGTTAAATATACGCCCCTTGGGATATTTAGCCCCTGGAATGATATCAATAGAGAAATCATAAGGTTGATGGGGGGGCAACCCCTCCACCGAACTCTCGTCGAACACATCCGCATAATCTGCCAAAAACTCTGGAATCTCCCCTTCTCTGGGGGAACATTTCACAAGTGATATAGCAATACAGTGGGAAGCACATTTAGGCCACCATCGAATAAGTTCCCTGCTGGACCAATCAAACACTGGATTGTGCGCTTCCAGCCAGGGTAACCCCAAGATTACATCTGAGGACAAATCCTGCATAAGAAGGAAATCAAGGGTCTCTACATGAACAGCCCCCACCTTAACTTCGAGGCGGGGGGTAATATACTGTACATTCCCTTGGGCAAAGGGGGCTGAGTCTGCTCCAGTGACATTCACTGGACACCTGAGCAGAAGTGGACATGCCTTCAAACCAGACCAAAATACAGGATTGATGAAATTCGCTGATGACCCAGAATCTACCTGGGCATACCCAGAAATGCATCTATCCTCCAAGACCAAAGATACAGCCAGTAACAGTTTGTTCCTTTGAGCGAAGGTTACCTGTGTGCCTGAGTGACCCCCTCGATAGTCGCTCAGGCGTCTGGAGCTTTCTGGCGGACATTGCCGTACTCTATATCCCGCGTTCCCACAGTACAGGCAGAGGTTGTACTGTAAGCGAAGTGCTCGTATGGCCTTGGCATCGGTGGCGTCTTCCCGAGAGGGTGAGACAGGAGGGGAAGGTTTAGAGAAGGAGGTTGGAGACAAAGAGGGTCTAGTTAGATCTGGGGAACCCCTCTCCCTTTGTCGGTCCCACAACCGTCGATCCAACCTTATGGCCAAGGTCATACTCTCCTCTGGGTGTCAGGTAGGCCACTAACATGTCCTTTATTCGGTCTCTCAGCCCGGCCCGGAATTGGAACCGGAGAGAGCAGAGTCGTTCCAAGTGGAAGGGCCGCTCCACTGTCGGAATTCTTAACAATAATTCTCTACTGGAGGTTCACCTTGCCGTAACCTGGTTAATTGTCGCTCCTGGCTGCACAATCCAGGTCATCATACAGCAGGCCCAATGCGGAGAAAAAACGGTCAACTGTTTGCAGGTCGGGGGAGTCAAGTGACAGGGAGAAGGCCCATTCCTGAGGTGGTCCTTGGAGGAGGGACAAAACAATGCCCACCCTCTGCGACTCGTCTCCAGAGGAATGAGGACACAGTCGAAAGAACAGCTTACAACCCTCCCGGAAAGTGCAGAAGCATCTCCTGTCCCCCTTAAATTTCTCTGGGAGCTGGATAGGAGGCTCAGGAGGTATCGGGGAAGTCATGGTAAGCTGTCGGGGGGCAATCTCCTGCACTTGGACCCTGTCAGCCAGCTCCTGCACCATGGTGTTGAGCTGCTGCATGTGGTCCACTATTGTGGCCATGGCGTCCATGGTGTCCGTGAGGCAAAACCAGTAGGCTGGCTATTCTGTCAGGACAGGGGAGGCAGGGACAAGACACAACAGTGAGCCCTGATGCTGAACCCACCAACTGTCCCTACCTGCTTGCCTCAATCGGCCCTAGGCGGCCGTGGACAACCACGAAGACGTTTCCTATACTGAGTACGTGCAATACAGAACAAGACAGACATACCAACACAATATAGAATAGTCGAACAGGTAAAGTTAAAAACCAAGCAGGCAGCGCAGTACAAAACAAGTAGCAGTCGGATAGTCAAAAGTCAAAGCCAGAGGTCAGGTAACACAGACGAGCAAGCAGAGGGAGTTAGGATGGGGAGCGCAGGAATAGACAAGGGGTAGCTGGGATCTGGATGTTACTCAAAATAGCCAGCACTGGGACTGAGTCCCAGCTTTGATTTATACTGACCAAGAGCCCGGTCTGGATTCCTATTGGACCAGCGCTCTGATCTTCCAGGTTTCAGACAGGCAGAGAAACCCATCAATCACAGAGACCAGACAGGTGCAAAATCAAGTCCAGAAGCTTCTCAGATTAACTCCTGCATTGCTGGAAGTTGAGAAGCAATCGGGTGTGGCACACAAAAGCAAAACACCAGGCCCAGTTCAGACCAGGCTACTGCAGATTCCTGACACCAGGTCTTTTTAATACACAGGCTACTGCACTTTCCGTCTCTTAGAGACTCTTTAAAGGATTGAAAGTGTATTCGTTCACATTCCGGACCTCTTAAGAACACTGTATCGTTCTCTGTGTCCTCACTGCCATGCTCTTGCCCCCGCCAACCAGCCAGCTTATTTATTTTATTTATTATATTATTTTTGGTCTAGCCGTGGCCTGGACCTCACCACCCCTGGTCAAAGGGCATCAAGTGTAACCTTGATTGTGAGTGGTGACTGACAGCTAGCCTAGCCAATTAGCTGTCAGCACCCGGGTTTATGTCCTCTACATATCCCAGCCCCTGGACTCACTCCAATTTTTAGGTGGGCTCACTTGCTTCCTCACTCACTCACTTGTAATGGTTCTCTGTGTGCTCAATGCCCTGCATTGTCTGGCCTAATTCTGTGGAGGTTCAGTTGCTTCCTCACTCACTTGTAATGGTTCTCTGTGTGCTCAATGCCATGCTGTGTCTGACCTAATTTTTGGGAGACTCACTTGCTTCCTCACTCACATTTAATGGTTCTCTGTGTGCTCACTGCCGTGCTAGGTCTGGTACAATTTTGGGGAGGCGGACTGGCTACCGCTTCTACCTTGTTCACTCTGTCCTCACCGCCATGCTGTGTCAGGCTGAATTTTTGGCTGGTTCATGATATGCTACCTCTGTTTTAATGGTTCCCTGTGTTTTCACTGCCATGCTGTGTCATGCTGAATTTTTGGGTGGTACATATGCCTACCTCTGTTTTAACCAGGCTGTTGCACAGAATTAGGCATAATGGTGCCATTAGGCAGCCTGAGAGGCATGCATACATGCTACCCCTGCTGTTTCCTGTCCATTTCCATTGTGTTTCCATCAATTTCTGAGGTTGACAGGTTTTCACACGACCTTCCCTCTACCGAACCTGAGTCCACTTAAAAAATGCTTGAGTCTCCCATTGACTTAAATGGGGTTCGTTACTCGAAACGAGCACTCGAGTGTCGGGAGATATTCGTTTCGAGTAACGAGCACCCGAGCATTTTAGTACTCGCTCATCACTATTCATAATGTCTCCAGGTGCACAATGCCAGTAATAACAGGGCCCTCTCGCACGGCACTCCTCCTACTGAAAAAGAGCGTCTTATCATACTGCTGGGTAATTTTACACCATGGTGATTACAATAGCCAGTATTGATGCTAAAGGCCTTAACAGCCCTCATAAACGTTCTCATTTATGGAGAGAAACTAGGACATTAGGTGCTGACATTCTCTTTATACAAGAGTCACACCTGATAGAGGGAGACACAGCGCGATTGAAACACCCACTGTTTCCACATATTTTTCACTCACATTTTGTGAAAAAAGCAAGGGGTGTAGCAATAGCGATAAAAAATTTAGTGGCCTTCTCGCTAGACGATACCTATTCAGATACCATGGGTCATTTCCTCATGCTAAATTGCCATATTAACAATATTCCTTACTCTTTAGTTAATATTTATGCTCCAAACTCAGCCCAAATCCACTTTTTGCGTAGAACTGTTGCTAAAGTTAAGCGAAATGCCAAGGGTAGAATACTTATAGGAGGTGACTTTAATGCTGTGGTTGATCCCTCCTTGGACTCATCCATGTCCACTAGATCACAATCGTGCTCCCTTGCAACTTTGTTAGCCAGTGAAAACCTATATGATATTTGGAGGATACACCATGTCGGGGAACAAGATTACACTTACAATTCAGAGGTTTATAACACCTACTCCAGAATAGATCTGTTCCTAGTTGAGAGGCCTCTTCTTCCCCTGGCCAGTGGTTCCTTGATAGATCTCATAAAGTGGTCCGATCACGCTGCGATCACTTTTTCTATCTCTGAGGCCCATCACACCCCTACAATGCATTTGTGGCGCAGTAATCCCTTTATTTTAGCCCATTCTAAGTACAAGCCACTTTTACGCAAAGACCTCAAGTAATTTTTTTAAATTAATGATACACCAGATGTCAGTCCCCCGACTCTGTAGAATTCACGTAAGGCGTTAATGCGAGGCCTATTGATCAAATATGGGTTCAGACAAAAAAGAGAAAGAGATAGCAAGCTGAATATTCTCCTCTCTGAATTAGAAGCTAAAGAGGACCTTAACAGATGATCTTAAGGACCATATTATTCAATTAAGGCTATCCCTCCGAGGCCTATTACTAGACACCTATGAGAAATCATTCCATAAGACTAGAGCACAGTTCTATTTACAAAACGATAAAGCTGGTAAACTATTAGCTTCTTGCTTGAAAGCTAGACAAGTAAAATCAAAAATTCCGTACCTGATCCACCCAGTCTCTAACGCCAAACTTTATACCCCCAAGGATGTAGCGGATGGTTCATTAACATAAGCAGCTTTAAAACTTGAAGGATCACACACCTGACATGGAGGATCTAGCTTCAGCTACCTTTTCTTTCCTCTTCAACTTACATTTACCCACTCTCTCCCAGATACAGCCTGAATGCCCCCATTACTCCTGATAAAATCTCTAAAATCCTACATTCCCTCACTGCAGATAAAGCCCCAGGCCCAGATGGATATGGAAACCACTATTATAAAAATTTTCTCCCCGTTCTAGCTCCTGTAATGACCACTTTTTTCAAACATGTCATGTCATGTGGCGAATTTCCTAAAGAAAACCTTCAGGCCCAAGTCATAACTTTGCCCAAACCTGGCAAACCCCCAGACAAGACTCAATATTTCCGGCCAATATCCCTCCTTAATGCTGATGTTAAGGTGTATGCCAAATTGCTTGCCCAATGTTTGGCCCCCATGTTGCCCTCCCTGGTCTGTGAAGACCAGGCCAACTTAATTTCTGGGAGACAAACGTCAGATAATACTTGTCGGTTAATCCATTTATTCCATCACATTGAAAAGTCAGGTGAACCGACTTTAGCGTTGGACGCCGAGAAGGCGTTCGGCCGACTCCGTTGGTTGTATGCCTTCTCGGTGTTGGAACACATGGGCTTTGCCAGAACCTTTGTCCCAGCTATAGCCGCTCTTTATTCGAAACCCTCAGCAAGGGTACTAGCTAATGGTGCTCCTTCAAAGGAGTTCCTGCTCACCAACGGCACGAGGCAGGGGTGCCCCTTGTCACCACAAATTTTTGTGCTGTCAATGTAGCCCCTTGCCCAGGTAATAAGGAGCGACATGACCGTGGAAGGCATTAGGATCGGCATTGAACATCACGTCATATCACTATACGCTGATGAAGTGATCCTATCTCTATCCAAACCACAGCAATCTCTTCCCAGGGTCATGCTTATAGACCTATTCGGAGAGTTATCTTACTATCACTTACATATCACAATATGTTTTTTATTGGCAAACTAAAGGAATCAGTTACCTGTAGATAACATTGACACCCTCCAGTAAGGCCTTATACACGGCTAACTACCTCCCGTTACTGAGAGATACTGAGAAAGAAATGCAAGAACTCTCCAAATTCGAGATTTCTTGGCTGGGCAGAGCAGCCACTTACAAGATGTTCATTCTTCCCAAATATCTCTACCTTTTTAGAACAATCCCTATCCCCCTCCCTACTTCATTCTTTTTACAAGCACATAAACCGTTATTTTCTTTCATATGGAAGGGCAAGGCTCCCAGAGTGGCCAGGACCAAACTACACAAGCAGGTTTACGTATGTAGGTGAAATGGGTATCCCCGATTTAAAAGCATATTACGACGCATCGTTGGTAGCTCTTCTTAGATACTGATGGAAGACATCAAGCCCGCTGCCATGGGTACACATTGAGAGCCATCTGCTGCGTCCTTTCTCACCACGGGACATATTATATTTCCCATTTTGGGATCTGAAATGCCTTTTTTTTTTTCCAATCCTATAATAAAGGCCTCATTTTCTGCATGGAACAGCCACCATACTCAGGCACCTTCCACGCAAAAAATGAAGCTAGGCGAGGTTCCTCTGTCTCTATTTCAATCTTTTATTCCTAACCTGGATCTTTCTCTATGGGTGGACAGAGGGATCACATCCTTATCCCAATTGTATTCGCAGGGCACGCTGAGCTCTTTCCAGACCCTTCATGAACAGTTTAAAATACCCCAACAAGATTTTTATAAATTCTTGCAAATCCGGAACTGGTTAACTACAACGCAATCGTCAACAGTAGGGGTAGACCGGTTAACTATGGTGTATATGGAAGGTAGATCCAAAGGCCTAAGGTAACTCTACTCCATTTCATCTGGACACTGCTCCTTTGAGAAATCCTGAAATATTTTACGTTGGGAATCGGATTTAAATCGTCCTTTTTCTGATCACAAATGGCTGAGGGCCTTGGTAACGGCAAGGATTTCACTGACATGCAGTGCACATACAGAGGCTTGGTATAAGATGCTTACTTGATGGTACTACACCCCGAATAGGCTAGCATTAAAGGACAACTCCGGCGAAAATTTTTTTTGCCTTATTTAACACACATTACAAAGTTATATAACTTTGTAATGTGGTTAAATACCCGGTCTGGCCCCCTTCCCCCACTTTCCGACCCCCGACCCCCCACCCCGGAAGTTAAAGAATATATACATTACCTATTACGGTCGTCACGGTCCTCTTCTCTGGTGTCGGGTGATGTCAGAGCTGGGGGTGGTCCGGGTCTTCTTCCTCCTCGGCGTCTTCATTGAGAGTGAATGGGAGAGAAAAGGCTGCTGGTGCACATGCGCACCAGCAGCCTTTTCATTGGCTGGAGCGCATCACATGGCTTCCAGCTTGCTCAGCCCTGATTGGCTGAGCTTGCTGGAAGCCATGTGATGCGCTCCAGCCAATGAAAAGGCTGCCGGTGCGCAAGCGCGCTGGCAGCCTTTCCTCTCTCATGGACCCGGAAGAAGGAGACATCGCTGGATGGCGGACGCAGGTGACGGTGAGGCGGACGGCGGCCGAATGGAGTGGCGATCGTCACCGGAGGGATGGTGAGTATGGTGTCTGTGTGTGTCTGTGGTTTTTTTTTTTTTGGGGGGTCCCGCCGGAGTTGTCCTTTAATGTATCCAGGCTCCTCAAATACATGCTGGAGATGGTGTGGCCATGTAGGATCGTTGTTTCATATACTATGGTCTTGCCCTGTAGCTCAAGAATATTGGGAGGAATGTAGACAGCTATGACACTCTCTAATTCCCCTAGGTCACACATGGTCCCCCACTTGGTTTTATTATTACTGTACCTCCACGACTATCCCATACAGCAAAGGAAACTCTTAGCTATGGCATGTGTAATGGCCAAGTCTGTCTTGCTTAGGTATTGGAAGACCCCCTTAGTACCCAAACTGCAAGAACTAGTAGATACAATTGACCTTACATATTCCTTTGGGTACATATTGGCTAGGGGCAATCTCACATATGACATATTCTTAAAAATATGGACTCCGTGAGCTTAATCAGGCCACTGCAAATTCCCATGATATCACTCTGACAATGTATGAACCACAAGGCTGACACTTGGTGACACAAAAATATGAGACATGACATTGTGAATATGATTGTTTTTGTTTATTGTTTGTTTAGAATCCTTGTTTCACCTTGACAATGTATGAACCACAAGGTCACACATGGTCCCCCACTTGGTTTTATTATTACTGGACCTCCACGACTATCCCATACAGCAAAGGAATCTCTTAGCTATGGTATGTGTAATGGCCAAATCTTTATATGTATATAAAGCTAGTGGGCACCACTAATAATCATGGAGTGCTAAACCAATGCATATAAGTAGTACATCATTTTTATTTATTTTTTTATTCACTATTGCACGTTGCACTTAAATACTTGGGTCATATATTATACTTGGTTTACTTCTGATATTTGTGCTGGTCACAATTGTCACGTATGGTTTCCAGGATAGGAGCCAAGTTCACACTTATTTTGTTTTCACTAGGGCATATCTTTATGGGCATTTAGGTTTAGCACTCTGAACACTTTCTTTACATGGCATGGAGGATTGGTTGTCCTCAGACATATGCATACTCAGCGCTTCTGCTCTGTTTTTGCATATTCAGTCTTCCATGTCTTGGTTCACTTTTATCACATTTGTAATTACTTCACCTTATATGTTGGAATAGTAATAGGTCCCCATTGTCCAGGACATTTGTCCATGATGATTCTTGCCATTTTTCACCGTGTTCTACGTATGGAAGTTCCATATCATAGTAATGCACCACATCCTATAATGTTGATGCGATATTACAGCTACACAATGCACTCTATCACATCATTGTAGTGACATGCCACATGGGATGTTCTAGCAATATATTGCACTTGACTACACCGGAAGTGACACCATTACATTATGCGGCATCGATTGGCACCATATGTGATATTACAGTATTTCGGCTACGCTATATGTGACCCAGTAATCCGCCACATCTGATTATGTTATGCGTGACATAGTGACCCAGTAGTTCGCCGCATCTAATCATGCTGTGTGTTGACATAGTTACCCAGTAATTCTTCGCATCTAATCATGTGTGTGTGTGTGATATAGCGAATCAGTAATCCTCGGCATTTAATAATGCCAAGGGACTATACATTGAATTATGATCGGTACTATAGCAACATAACAATATGACATACCTAATCATTCTGGACAGGGGATGATCCGTAATCTTGTCTCCGCCCTATATATGTTTCTATTGAATATGAACGGCGTCACGATCTTACTTGTTTCTTATTTAGATATACTTTACTATTACCCCGCTGCGCATGAACCAGATTGTTTATTAATATTGCCGATGATACTTTATATACAAGATATTCATCATTGCTATTGCGCATGCGTTAGATCATTTATATATACTGCCGACGCCAGTTAGCAACTGTCTACCTATTCACTCTTTGAATATACTATTTGTACTATCTGCACTATTTGAATGATACTGATGGCCATTTCATGTTGGCCTGTATAAGTATATCACCTCTGGCGGCATTGATGGCCATAACGTATCTTGGTCTGTATGAAAAGGCTTGCTTTACACACATATGGACAGTTATCAGTTTACAGCTCTATTACGATTCAGGGTCCCTATATAGTGTCACACTGACTGAGATCAGCAGTCATTGTACTGCTGTCTGGGTGAGATTCCTCTCTATATACATATATGATAATTGCCATACTCTTGTAGTCTGGTTACTTTTACCTTCAGTGACAATGTCTTCCAAAGTTAATGCACATGCGTGACTGCTCCAAAATGGCGCCGGCTTCTCTATACATGAGTAGTGATTGCCATATTCTTGTAGTCTGGTTACTTTTACCTCTAGTCACAATGTCCTTCAGTGCTACCACACATGCGTGACTACTCCAAGATGGCGCCGACTTCTCTATATATGTATAGTGACTGCCATATTCATGTCTGGTTACTTTTACCTCTAGTGACAATGTCTTCCAATGCTACTGCACATGCGTAACTACTCCAAGATGGTGCCAGCTTCTCAGTCGCTTTCATATTCATATATGCGGCTGCCATATTCTTGAAGCCCATACACTTCTGCCTCTAGTGGCAGCTTCTTGATGCTACTGCACATGTGCAGCTCTTCCAAGATGGCGCCGGACATGTTTGAGATGTTTGATTCTCCTGCACATGGTATGATTTTTTTCATCTAATCTGTAATTGCTTTCACATGTTGTACAGGTATATATACTATGCCCCTCACTTTACTGCCCACATCCCTGAGGAAGCCGCTAGACGGCGGAACGCGTCGGGTGATTCCTTATCCCATCTGACTCTCATTCTGTTGGACTGTATATGGTGATCTTTTCCAATTTTTTTATTTTGTTTCCTATGCTCCATTATTTGTGGTTATATTTTGTTTTACTTGGTCTCTGTCTAGGTAGAGATGTTGGATTTCTGTTATTGTACATACGGTCCAGAGTCAGAGTGGTAGATTAGTCCCGGCTGGATCGCCAGCAGAACTTATGGTGACATTTTAGTGTTTTTAATGTAGAGCAGTATTTGGGGTGTTGTCGCCCTCATTTTACTACTCCTGTACATTTATATATTTTTGTGGCATTTTTGTATCTATCTCAGCGTTATAATAAAGATTTTTGTGATGTGCTACCATTTTTTGTGCATATGCTTTTTTTTTTCTTTTGAGAGGATAATGGTCAAATCTGTCTAGCTTAGGTATTGGAAGACCCCCTTAGTACCCAAACTGCAAGAACTAGTAGATACAATTAACCTTACATATTCCTCTGGGTACATATTGGCTAGGGGCAATCTCACATATGACATATTCTTAAAAATATGGACTCCGTGAGCTGAATCAGGCCACTGCAAATTCCCATGATATCACTCTGACAATGTATGAACCACAAGGCTGACACTTGGTGACACAAAAATATGAGACATGACATTGTGAATGTGATTGTTTTTGTTTATTGTTTGTTTAGAATCCTTGTTTGAACTTACTTAGCGGATATACCGCATTATTGCCATTGTTTTGGATCTTGAATGTTGTTTTATTGTTGTAACTCTGAAAAAACTAGTACAGGCGATTTTAAGAAACTTTGTAATTTGGTTTATTAGTGAAAAATGCATTTTTTATTATGAAAAAGCAGTTTGAAGCTCTCCCTCCTGTCTTCATGGTTCTCTTATGGAGAGGGGAGGGGTTGAGGGAGATGAGGCACCAAAATAGGACGACAAAGAGTTAATTTACAGCTTCATCACCTGGCTATCTCCTCTGAAGTCAGTACTGACCTCTGTGACCTCTGAATACCACCTTCACACAGGTCCCACTGTGTAATCTTTTGTTCTCTGCTGGTGACTAATCTCCCCCCTCCCCCCTCCCCTCTTCATAGAACAGACAGGGCCCGACTGATGTAAAAGAGTCGAGATTTCCTGATAATGAGCAGTGCATTCTTTTTGAATGCAGATAATGGCATATTTGCCTAATACATCCAATAACAAAGTTGATTAAAATCGCCTGTACTATTGATTTCTGCAAAAAAAAAAAAACAAAAAAATGACAGTGACACTTTAAGAAACAGCGTGCACATAAAATACAACCTAGGCCGTCTAGCCACTAACTGAACATAACAGCCTCCCTAACGGCCCTTTTGCGCCCAGTGCTTAATTTCACCAGTTGACCAGGTCCTCTTGTCTCCGACAGGCCTAGCACTGCTTGTGGTCCTCCACACTGGGAGCTATCATCTGGAAAGTTCTGAAGTCTCTAATAGAGCTTCACCTGGTGGGTTTCAGAGTCTCATCAGCTCTTGGACTGGAACATATGGACCAGGAGCTGATCTGAAACCACAGTCCCCAATGTTTTCCCTGGCTGAAAGGCAGTTCAAAATGAATCTTGGTTCGGGAAGTTTGGCTTGCTCATCTCTATGCAACTTTTGTGCTAAAAGACAATGACAATGAATGTAATACCTGAGGATATCCATATAGTCCAAGGATCTGTGCTGCCGGAATAGTGGTAGACGCATATTGATCTCCGATGACACCGGCCAGCTGGCCATGGCCGCTACAAGAGTAATTTGGAATCATCTTATCCGGGCCGGACAGAATATGTAGCACACGGTTTAACGCCACTTGTCCATATAAGCAGGAGTCATATACATGATATCCCAGGGTAATATTGGGTAAAATATCAGGATTCTGGTTAATATTATCAATGGCAAAGAGAAATATCAGAGAATGTAGGAATCCCTCAGTAGCTGGCCTATAAAAAGAGAAATATATACAGGGTGAGTGACTGGAGATCTGGTCGCCATTCATACACTACAATGTAAGAGATATTCCTGATCTTTTTTTAATGCATTAGACGCATTAGACCAGTATATCCCTTCCTGCCTGATTTCCTATAGGCTTTACTATAACTTTATATTTAGTATTGTGATAATTCATTCATTTACAAATTAAAATTCAAGCTAAAATTATCAAACTCATAATGTAATATGGAAAACCAATACAACATAATCTGTCAGTAAGAGTGTGATCTGAAGGAGCGGACTACAATTACCCATCATCCCTGCTCCACGTGTTATCGCTGAGGAATCAGAAGATATTGTGGACTGGAGAGATGCAGAGTCTCCTCAATCACAGCAACATGGGGGGGACAACTAGTGTGTCACTTTATACAGATCCCTGTACAGGAGAGGGGGGGGCACTGTATACAGATCCCTATACAGTAGTGCGGGGGGGGGGGGGGGGCACTGTATACAAATCCCTATACAGTAGTCCGGGGGGGGGGGCTGTCACTGTATACAGATCACTATACAGGAGAGCGGGGGCGGGGGGTGTGACTGTATACAGATCCTTATACAGGAGAGCGGGGGGGGGGGGTGTCACTGTATACAGATCCCTATACAGGAGAGCGGGGGGGGGGGGGCGTTACTATATACAGATCCCTATACAGGAGAGCGGGGGGGTGTCACTGTATACAGATCCCTATACAGGAGAGCGGGGGGGGGGGGGGTCACTGTATACAGATCCCTATACAGGAGAGCAGGGGGGGGGGGTCACTGTATACAGATTCCTATACAGGAGAGCTGGGGGGGTCACTGTATACAGATCCCTATACAGGAGAGGGGGGGGGTCACTGTATACAGATTCCTATACCGGAGAGCGGGGGGGGGGGGGGGGGGGGGTCACTGTATACAGATCCCTATACAGGAGAGCGGGGGGGGGGGGTCACTGTATACAGATCCCTATACAGGAAAGCAGGGGGGGGGGGCACTGTATACAGATCCCTATACAGGAGAGGGGGGGGTGTCACTGTATACAGATCCCTATACAGAAGAGCGGGGGGGGGGGGGGGGGGGTGTCACTGTATACAGATCCCTATACAGGAGAGCGGGGGGGGTCACTGTATACAGATCCCTATACAGGAGAGCGGGGGGGGGGGGGTGTCACTGTATACAGATCCCTATACAGGAGAGCGGGGGGGGGGGGGTGTCACTGTATACAGATCCCTATACAGGAGAGCGGGGGGGGGGGGGGTCACTGTATACAGATCCCTATACAGGAGAGCGGGGATGTCACTGTATACAGACATCTATACCGGGGAGTGGGGGGGGGGGTGTCACTGTATACAGATCCCTATACAGGAGAGCGGGGGGGGGGGGGGGCGTTACTATATACAGATCCCTATACAGGAGAGCAGGGGGGGGGGGTCACTGTATACAGATCCCTATACAGGAGAGCGGGGGGGTGTCACTGTATACAGATCCCTATACAGTAGTACGGGGGGGGGCACTGTATACAGATCCCTATACAGGAGAGCGGGGGGGGTCACTGTATACAGATCCCTATACAGGAGAGCGGGGGGGGGGGTGTCACTGTATACAGATCCCTATACAGGAGAGCGGGGGGGGGGGGTCACTGTATACAGGTCCGTATACAGGACAGCGGGGGGGGGGGGGTGTCACTGTATACAGATCCCTGATGCTCTGTCTGCAGCAGTCACATTCGGCTTCTGACAGGGACACTTACCAACCACAAACTGTCACTCGTTCTAATTCTTCTGTTTCACCTTGCTGCCCGTACTGAGATATAGTGAACAGTCCCCCGATGATGAGGTCTCCATCCTTGTATTGTATCTTATAGTTATCTCTGATATTTATATCCCTAATAACACATAGTGAGTGTGCTGAGGATAGCCATAAAAGAAGCCATGGAATAATAGTGCACATCTGCTCATGTGATGATGATGATGATGATGATAAGAAGAAGTATATAGTATAGTATATACTATTATAGGTCAGATGAATGGAGGCGGCAGCAGTGACACAGAGAGTGCGGCGTCTCCTCGGATCAGTGACAGAGAGTGCGGCGTCTCCTCGGATCAGTGACACAGAGAGTGCGGCGTCTCCTCGGATCAGTGACGCAGAGAGTGCGGCGTCTCCTCGGATCAGTGACACAGAGAGCGCGGCGTCTCCTCGGATCAGTGACAGAGATCGCGGTGTCTCCTCGGATCAGTGACACAGAGAGTGCCGCGTCTCCTCGGATCAGTGGCACAGAGAGCGCGGCGTCTCCTCGGATCAGTGACACAGAGAGTGCGGCGTCTCCTCGGATCAGTGACACAGAGATTGTGGCGTCTCCTCGGATCAGTGACACAGAGAGTGCGGCGTCTCCTCGGATCAGTGACACAGAGAGTGCGGCGTCTCCTCGGATCAGTGACACAGAGTGCGGCGTCTCCTCGGATCAGTGACACAGAGAGCGCGGCGTCTCCTCGGATCAGTGACACAGAGAGCGCGGCGTCTCCTCGGATCAGTGACACACAGAGTGCCGCGTCTCCTCGGATCAGTGACACTATGGGGACTGCTCTCGTCTCTCCTCTTCTTATACTCTAGGACTGGATATATTCTACATCACACAGCATTCTGGATCTGCTCCCCGGTGACTGTCGCCTAAATTGTCTTTACAGCAGAAGATGATGAAACAGAATTCTCCTGTGTCAGCCGTCCTTGTGTTATACAGATTTCTTCCCATATTCCGCAGCCCTGTACACACAGTCCCATCACTCACATTAACCCTTTAGGACCAGATCATTCAACTTCAATTAAAATTTTAAACTGAAATTTGTATAGAGCATTTAAGCAGTTCCTGACTGTAATTATGAATGGGAAGTTTGGTGGAACAATGAGCAGCTGGCCGTTCCCAAGCCTCCATCCTCCCCCATACTCGCTGCCCTAACAACCCCCCCCCCCCCCCCCCCCCCCACTGAGTGACAACTATATCCCTGCTTACTGGGAGAGAAGGCCAGGGGTCCTGGATAGAGATGTGTGGTGGGCCGCCTGTGGCCGCTGCGACCAGTCGCTTGCTAGATGGTACTGTGTGACGCCACTGCTGTGGTGGTTGGTCGGTGGAGCATACAGTAGCTCAGCCAGGTGGTAGGTTGTCGGTACACCATTGCTGACTCAGCACACAGGTATGGAGGGGAACCTGCTTTTAGTTTTTTGTGGCTGGCTATACTTTTCTCCCCAATGGTCGGTGACCTTCCGGGTTGGGATGGGTCCCTTGGGTGTTTATCATGGTGGAGTGGAGTTATGACCCACCCTGACTGTCGGTACTACCACCCATGATGGCCCAAGGACGGTGTAGCTTGTGTGTAGGTGCTGGTGTAATAACCACTGAGTCCTGGTAAAATAAATAAACTTGTTCTTTACTGGTAGATCTTCCGTGATAGAAGTGAATAGTAAAATACAGCTGTTATGAATGCACGTGATGGAACTTTGGCCATAACTTTCCACTTATTCTGTGTTTTATTTGCCTTTGTTTGTTCCCAGTCTGAACTCTGTCTTATGCCGTGTATGTTCTGCTAATTGTTTTCCCTGCCCCATCCGTGTCTGTACTGCTAGTTTCCTCTGGTCAGGTAATGGTTATTTCTGGTCTCTGTGATTGACAGTTGGTTCCTCCAATCACCTTCTGGACTGGGTTCCTGGTCTCCTATTTAAAGGGGTTGTCCAAAGAAAAAAAAATTCTTTCAAATCATCTGGTGTCAGAAAGTTATATAGATGTGTAATTTACTTCTATTTAAAAATCTCAAGTCTTCCCATACTTATAAGCTGCTGTATGTCCTGCAGGAAGTGTTGTTTATTTATATTCAGACACAGTGCTCTCTGCTGACCTCTATATAACTTTCTGACACCAGTTGATTTGAAAGAAAGTTTTTTTTTTCCGTTGGACAACCCCTTTAAGGTCTCTGTTTCTGCCTATGCCTTGACGGTTAATGAGTTAGACTCTGCCTGCTTATGACTCTGCTATTCTGTGTTTGTTCCGAACCTTTTGCTTTGTATTTGTGATCTCCCTTGCTTGCTGCCTGTGTGGTGTCCCATCACAGGTATTGCTATTGGTTACACCCTTCATAAAAGCCTGTACTTATTGTAAGTGGTGATGAAGGCAGTGATAAAGTTTTGCCATTAGATGTGGCTGTATTAGGTATATTTACTTAGATGTTGCACGGCTAAAGTATGTAAAGGGTTATTGTTTATTTATGTGTCACATGGATCTGTGAACCTATGGGAATCTTTTCTTCTATCCTATCATCTCTCACTTTACTTCTTCTAATGCACTCTTCACCCACTCACAGTGGACCTTAGATACGCTGAGAAAGAAAGTCACATGGGTAGAGAAAGTGTATGAGTCTTTTGTGTTGGATGTTGTAGAGAAAGGATGCAAGCTAGATAGCTCTCTACAGTGGTCCTCTCTAGGCCCTGGCCCTCTGCTAGGTCCCATACTCTCAAGAAGTTCAGCCTTAGTCAGAACCCCGTACGGGTAGGAAGCAATACAAGACTCAGCTAACTCGACACAACACTATGTAGTGTTAAACCCCTACAGCAGAGGACAAGTCAGAGATCATCTCAACCCATGCTGTGGACTAGGAGTCACAGTGTAGGACAGTATTCACAGACAGCAGTAAGCTAGGAACTGATCCGGATAGAGCAAAGTTGCTAAGAGCCTAGGAACTCTATCTCACAGTGCGGTTGTCATCAGGGAACCCTCAGCATTCTGCTCATCCCAGATAACAAGGTCTGGGGCCTTGTGTCACACTCATAGGACAGGTCACCTGACACTGGTGGGCATTAGGTGGTGTAAAGACCCAAAGGTCAATACACTAGCACAAGTATTCACTTTTAAGTATTCTTCTACCTCATTCTCCAATATCGCGGCAGAGCATAGCACTACTTGGGTTGGGACACAGTGTACACTACATCCCTGGGACATTTCCCCTTTCTGTGGGTGGCAGTTCTGGAAGGATCTGTACACCACTCCGGCACACCGTGATATCATCCCAAGGGATCCCGTAGCAGCCCAGCAGGACACTGTCCACAGGGGAACAAGGTACAACTGGTCCTTTAAAATAAAAGCAGGTGTGCCACCGTACCTGTGTGCCCAAGCGGCACTGGCGTCACAACATAACATCACTGTGCCCGGCTGTATCTCGGCCAACCAACATAGAGCTGGCATCACACCTCACTACCTAGCACTACAATCTTTGCTCAGCCGGATCATGTTGGTATTGTGTGGTGTCCTACCATGGGTTTTACTGTTCTATACACCCTTTGTAAAAGTCTGTACAGGTGGTCCTTGGGTTACGACGGTCTCGAGTTACGATGTTTCGTGGTTACGACACTTTATTCCGACGCCATGTTCGGACTTATGCGGTTCCGTCATAAGTCGAATACGTGCAGTAGTGGAAGAATACAGTACAGTACTGTACTGAGTGACAGGGTTCCAGACTGAGGAAAAAGAGTCTCCTGCATGATATAATAAGAGAAACAGATTGCTGAACTCAAGGAGACCAGCCAAACGACAACACTGCCGGCTGCTAGTGAAAGCGCTCAATGCAGTGAAGTCCTAGGTGCATTGCCCCCTGGGAAACATGAATATGCAAAAGAGGAGCCTGTGGAGCCTCATTGAAGAGTCTCAAAACACAGGACTAGCCAGATATCCCTCCGGGAAGGACCCAGCCAAGGGGCAGCTCCTGTTAGGAAACCACCAAAACCACCATATTAAGTGGCCCTATAAGTCAGTGTAATGACAAGGGATAAACCAAGGCTAGGTAACCATCCACAGACAGCTGTTTCGCGGTGTTGCCCCTCATCAGTGTGGAGCAGGATTCTGGCTAGGTGGGAGCAATGCCTAGTAGAGCCATAAGAGAAACAGATTGCTGAACTCAGGGAGACCAGCCAAACGACAACACTGCCGGCTGCTAGTGAAAGCGCTCAATGCAGTGAAGTCCTAGGTGCATTGCCCCCTGGGAAACATGAATATGCAAAAGAGGAGCCTGTGGAGCCTCATTGAAGAGTCTCAAACACAGCCAAGGGGCAGCTCCTGCATGATATAACGCCCTTCATTATGGCTCCCAAACCTAAGCCAGACTCTGCCAGTGCATCAAAGAAAAGGAAGGCCATCACCATGGAGGTGAAATTAGATATCATTAAGAGATATGATAAGGGGAAAACAGCGACAGACATTGGTCGGTCATTAGGACTTAGTCATTCGACTGTCGCTACGATTATTAAGGATAAACATCGTATTCTTGAACATGTGAAAGGATCTGCTCCTATGAAAGCCACAGTGATAACAAAGCAGCGCAGTGGGCTTATCATTGAGATGGAAAGATTGCTAGTGCTGTGGTTGGAAGACCAAACCCAACGCCGTATCCCTGTGAGCCTTATGGTCATTCAGGAGAAGGCTCTGCGATTGTTTGAGGCGCTGAAAAGAGAAAGGGGAGAAGAAAGTGAAAGTGAGGAGTTTGTAGCGAGTAGAGGTTGGTTTATGAGGTTTAGGGAGCGTGCCAATTTCCATAATATTAACCCCTTAGTGACCGCCGTGCTGCCTTTTCACGGCGGCCACTAATGATTCTCTGCTCCGAACAGAGGATTCTCTGCTCCGGGCAGTTTAACCCATTAAATGCTGCTGTCAAAGCATGACAGCGGCATCTAACGGGTTCCGGTCGGCGCCGTAGGTCACTTACGTGATTGCGAAGTCCCGCGGCGCCGTCCGGTCCTCCGATGTCTCCATGGTGATCTCGGGGTCCTAATGAAGGTCCCCGGGGTCACCATGGAGATGCCTGATGCTGGCAGGGGTGGCTGGGGCTATTGCCTGTCAGCATGAGGCATGATACAATACATTGCAGTACATCAGGTACTGCAATGTATTGTATCAGTAATCAAAGTATTTTACACTAGTGTACAGTAATGTACACTAGTGTAAAAGTAAAAAAAAGTGAAAAAAAATATGCACCAAACACAACACAGCCCCCCCACAATAATAAAGATGCATTACATTCCCTATACCCAATAAAACATGACATAAAAGTGATCAAAAACACAAATCCTATACATATTTGGTATCGTTACGTCCGTACAGGGCCGCCGATAGGGCAGTACAAGTGGTACTGCCGTATGGGGCCCGGACCCTAAGAGACATGGGGGGGGCCCGCCGGCCGCCGCCCCCCGACCGCTACGCTAGTGGGGCCCGCACGGCCCCCCTTGCCACCTGTTCTTGAGCATCCCGAGAAGCTGCGGCCGCGCAGCTTCTCGGGATGCTCTGAGCGCTTTGATTTTCCGCCCGCACATTGAGCGGGCGGAACATTAAAGCGATCAGAATACAGGAGAAGGACCTGTCAGCGTCCTCCTCCTGTATTCCCTCCCATAGGCTGCCGGCACTTCATGCCAGCAGCCTATGGGAGGCCGGGCCGTGACCTCTCCGGCAGGCGTGATCATGCGACGTCATCACGCCTGCCGGAAGTCCCGTCCCTGCGGCTCGCAAGATGGAGCCCGAAGAGGAGGAAGAGCTGCTGCCTGCACAGCGCGGATTAGGTGAGTAGGATGTTTGTTTTTTTAGGGGCACCTCTGGGGGCATTAGTAGTTTATGGGGGGCACCTCTGGGGGCATTATTAGCTCATGGGGGGCACCTCTGGGGGCATTATTAGCATCTGGGGGCACCTCTGGGGCATTATTAGTATATGGGGGCACCTCTGGGGGCATTATTAGTATATGGGGGCACCTCTGGGGGCATTATTAGTGTATGGGGGCACCTCTGGGGGCATTATTAGTATATGGGGGCACCTCTGGGGGCATTATTAGCTCATGGGGGCACCTCTGGGGGCATTATTAGTATATGGGGGCACCTCTGGGGGCATTATTAGTGTATGGGGGGCACCTCTGGGGGCCTTATTAGTGTATGGGGGCACCTCTGGGGGCATTATTAGTGTATGGGGGCACCTCTGGGGGCATTATTAGTATATGGGGGCACCTCTGGGGGCATTATAAGCATATGGGGCACCTCTGGGGGCATTATTAGTGTATGGGGGCACCTCTGGGGGCATTATTAGTATATGGGGGCCCTCTGGGGGCATTATTAGCATATGGGGGCACCTCTGGGGGCATTATTAGTATATGGGGGCACCTCTGTGGGCATTATTAGTGTATGGGGGCACCTCTGGGGGCCTTATTAGTGTATGGGGGCACCTCTGGGGGCATTATTAGTGTATGGGGGCACCTTTGGAGGCATTATTAGCGTATGGTGGCACCTCTGGGGGCATTATTAGCGTATGGGGGCACCTCTGGGGGCATTATTAGTGTATGGGGGCACCTCTGGGGGCATTATTAGTGTATGGGGGCACCTCTGGGGGCATTATTAGTGTATGGGGGCACCTCTGGGGGCATTATTAGTGTATGGGGGCACCTCTGGGGGCATTATTAGTGTATGGGGGCACCTCTGGGGGCATTATTAGTGTATGGGGGCACCTCTGGGGGCATTATTAGTGTATGGGGGCACCTCTGGGGGCATTATTAGTGTATGGGGGCACCTCTGGGGCCATTATTAGTGTATGGGGGCACCTCTGGGGGCATTATTAGTGTATGGGGGCACCTCTGGGGGCATTATTAGTGTATGGGGGCACCTCTGGGGGCATTATTAGCATATGGGGGCACCTCTGGGGGCATTATTAGTATATGGGGGCACCTCTGGGGGCATTATTGGTGTATGGGGGCACCTCTGGGGGCATTATTAGTATATGGGGGCACCTCTGGGGGCATTATTAGTATATGGGGGCACCTCTGGGGGCATTATTAGCATATGGGGGCACCTCTGGGGGCATTATTAGCATATGGGGGCACCTCTGTGGGCATTATTAGTGTATGGGGGCACCTCTGGGGGCCTTATTAGTGTATGGGGGCACCTCTGGGGGCATTATTAGTGTATGGGGGCACCTTTGGAGGCATTATTAGCGTATGGTGGCACCTCTGGGGGCATTATTAGCGTATGGGGGCACCTCTGGGGGCATTATTAGCGTATGGGGGCACCTCTGGGGGCATTATTAGTGTATGGGGGCACCTCTGGGGGCATTATTAGTGTATGGGGGCACCTCTGGGGGCATTATTAGTGTATGGGGGCACCTCTGGGGGCATTATTAGTGTATGGGGGCACCTCTGGGGGCATTATTAGTGTATGGGGGCACCTCTGGGGGCATTATTAGTGTATGGGGGCACCTCTGGGGGCATTATTAGTGTATGGGGGCACCTCTGGGGGCATTATTAGTGTATGGGGGCACCTCTGGGGGCATTATTAGTGTATGGGGGCACCTCTGGGGGCATTATTAGCATATGGGGGCACCTCTGGGGGCATTATTAGTATATGGGGGCACCTCTGGGGGCATTATTGGTGTATGGGGGCACCTCTGGGGGCATTATTAGTATATGGGGGCACCTCTGGGGGCATTATTAGTATATGGGGGCACCTCTGGGGGCATTATTAGTATATGGGGGCACCTCTGGGGGCATTAGTGTATGGGGGCACCTCTGGGGCATTATTAGTGTATGGGGGCACCTCTGGGGGCATTATTAGTATATGGGGGCACCTCTGGGGGCATTATTAGCTCATGGGGGCACCTCCGGGGGCATTATTAGTATATGGGAGCACCTCCGGGGGCATTATTAGTATATGGGGGCACCTCTGGGGGCATTATTAGTTCATGGGGGCACCTCTGGGGGCATTATTAACTCATGGGGGCATCTCTGGGGGCATTATTAGTGCATGGGGGTACCTCTGGGGGCATTATTAGTTCATGGGGGCCACCTCTAGGGGCATTATTAGCTCATGGGGGCACAGCAGGGAATCCTACATACAGGGGGCACAGCAGGGGATCCTACATACAGGGTACATCCCACACAGCGCAGTTACTATGGGAGCCTACAGGGGGGAGAAAGGAAAGGAAGTTGCTAGAAATGTGCGGAGCCTAAATTGTTTGTCTCGCAGGTTCTAAGGGGATGAAACGTATCTGGAAGGAATCATTATGGCGGACTGGGCCGGATGGAGAGGAAAAGGGAAAGTGACGCCTCAGATCAAAGAAGACGTCACCTGTGAGTCCCTGTATGACACTTTTCTTATTTTGTAGAACATCATTTAGTAGGGGCGCCCCGAGGTGACAGCTACTACATTATCTGTACTCAGAGATATCACTGTGTTATCTGTTGTGTTACATAGGACTGCAGGTGACTACTACATTATCTGTACTCAGAGATATCACTGTGTTATCTGTGCTGTTACATAGGACTGCAGGTGACATCTACTACATGATCTATACTCAGAGATATCACTGTGTTATCTGTGCTGTTATATAGGACTGCAGGTGAAATCTACTACATTATCTGTACTCAGAGATACCACTGTGTTATGTGGTGTTACATAGGACTGCAGGTGATATCAGGTGATTTCTCCAGGTTGCAGAAGTTCAAACTTCATCGTGCCCTGGTGTGCTGGTGTCTGTATGTCTGTATACATGTGTGCTGGTGTCTGTATGTCTGTATACATGTGTGCTGGTGTCTGTATACATGTGTGCTGGTGTCTGTATGTCTGTATACATGTGTGCTTGTGTCTGTATGTGTGTATACATGTGTGCTGGTGTCTGTATGTCTGTATACATGTGTGCTGGTGTCTGTATACATGTGTGCTGGTGTCTGTATGTGTGTATACATGTGTGCTGGCGTCTGTATACATGTGTGCTGGTGTCTGTATGTCTGTATACATGTGTGCTGGTGTCTGTATGTGTGTATACATGTGTGCTGGTGTCTGTATACATGTGTGCTGGTATCTGTATACATGTGTGCTGGTGTCTGTATGTCTGTATACATGTGTGCTGGTGTCTGTATACATGTGTGCTGGTGTCTGTATACATGTGTGCTGGTGTCTGTGTGTGAGATCAATTCTAGAGAACTGGCTCATATATCCCATTTTCCCCAGTGGCTTAAAATGTAACCTCTGTTATACAGTTATAAAATTGTAGAACCTAAATGTGAACAAGGTGCAATTCAAATAGACACTTACTTGTATAGCTGTCTCTTGTGCTCTGTATGCAGTGCGTTATACTCACCCTTGCAACGTACAATTTATAGCGTGTCTACAAGCCCAGCGGGGCTCATTATGATGGAGACTAAAACTTATACAAGAGTGGGGTAGAGGTTCCTTTGTATTCAGAATGCTGTTGAGTGCTAGGCAATGCCCCATCTGGGGTTATTGAATTTCGAGGGTCTATGCAGAGCAGGATAAAGACACCTCTGCTGCACAAACAGGATCTCCTAGAAAGCGTTCTCACCGCCATGTATTCGCTATCACTGTCTTGGGTGAGCTAAACTAGTCTGCCTAGGGGGGTGTGTGATTTGTATATGCTCACTAACATGGAACAGCCTCATTATATTAGCCTTATCAACATATTCTATGTTAGTGAGCATACCGGGGGGGGGGGATATTGGTGAACATATACAAATCAAACAGCCCCCCAGACCCTCGAAATTCAATAACCACAAACGGGGCATTGCCTAGTACTCAACAGCATTCTGAATACAGGGGAACCCCTACCCCACTCTTGTATAAGTGTAACGCCCGGAGTAGTGGATCCACTGGACCGGCACCAGCGATGGCACAAACCTCACCAGGGAGCGGAGTCTAAGGGGCCGCCGGTTTTCACCAGAGCCCGCCGCAAGGCGGGATGGACTTGCTGCGGCAGGCGACCCCCAGGTCGCTACCCCTGGCTTGGTTGCTGGTGACGGCAGGCGAGGCGTGACAGGAGGAGGTACTGACAGTGGCGTGTAAGCGTACCGCAGGTGACAGGCTGAACACAGGAACTGCAGAGAGACGGGAAGCAGGAACCAGGGACTAGGAGTAGGGACTGGGTAGCGGACAGGTATCAGGAACAAGGACTAGGGACCAGGTAGCGGACAGGTATCAGGAACAACAGGGAGCTGGGCCAAACGCTATGGGAAGCATGTAGAGGCTCCAACACAGGGGACAGGGCATGCTGGGATTTATAGGGAGTGATTGGGTGCAACTACCAATTAGGGGCGGACTGGCCCTTTAAATCTGAGACAGCCGGCGCGCACGCGCCCTAGGAGGCGGGGACGCGCGCGCCGGCCGGCACAGACGGAAGGAGGAGCGGGACGAGGTGAGGCGCCCCCCGGGGCCGAACAGACAGCAGCGCCGGGTCCCTGCACCAGGACCCCGGCGGCTGCCTGAGCTGGATGGCGGTTGCGGCGGCGTCCCGGAGGACGGGACGCCGCCGCGGCCATGACAGTACCCCCCCCCCTTTGGCCTCCCCCTCTTTCTTGCCTGCAGGAACCCCTTGATGAGATCTTTATCCAGGATGTTAGCCTCGGGTTCCCAGGACCTCTCCTCCGGACCAAATCCTCTCCAGTCCACCAGGAAGAAACGTCTCCCTCTGACAGTTTTCATGGCCAGAATATCTTTAATAACGTAGACGTCGTCTGAGACGGCTTGTGGAACAGAGAACGGAGACTGATCGGAGAACCGGTTGAGGACCACAGGCTTCAAGAGGGAGACATGGAAGGCGTTCGGAATCCGCATAGTAGGGGGCAGGCGGAGTTTGTAGGTGACAGGGTTTATGCGTTTCAGCACCGAAAAAGGACCAAGGAATCGGGGACCCAACTTGTAGCTGGGAATCTTGAGTCGAACATATTTGGCCGAGAGCCAGACTTTGTCACCTGGACGAAAATTTGTGGCAGGTCTCCTCCTCTTATCAGCCTGGTCCTTCATGCGTTCTGAGGCTTTGAGTAAGGACTGTCGAGTTTGTTCCCAGATCGACTGCAGGTCAGATAACAGCTCCTCCACGGCTGGGACCCCAGAGGATGGAGAGAGAGGCAGAGGAGGACGAGGATGATGCCCGTAGACCACATAGAAAGGAGACTTGCCTGTGGAACTCGAGTCCAGATGGTTATAGGAGAATTCCGCCCATGGAAGGAGGTCGGACCAGTTGTCTTGGCGGCTGGACACAAAATGCCGTAGGTAGTTACCCAGGATCTGATTGACTCTCTCCACTTGCCCGTTAGACTGGGGATGGTAGGCTGATGAGAAGTCCAGCTTTACTTGGAGCTGCGAGCAGAGGGCACGCCAAAACTTAGAGACAAATTGAGAGCCTCGGTCGGACACAATGTGAAGAGGAAGTCCATGCAGGCGGAAGATGTGTCGGAAGAACAACTGAGCCAGACGAGGAGCAGAGGGTAGGCCAGGAAGAGCCACGAAGTGAGCCATTTTAGAGAAGCGGTCCGTCACCACCCAAATAACAGTATTGCCCGCAGATGGTGGTAGGTCGGTGATGAAATCCATCCCAATGTGGTGCCAGGGATGGTCCGGGACTGGCAAGGGCAAAAGTAGGCCGGCAGGTCTTTGACGGGGAGACTTATTCCTGGCACAGACTGCACAGGAAGCCACAAAATCCTTGACATCCTGGAGGAGATTGGGCCACCAGTAGTGACGGGAGATCAATTGCCCAGTCTTTTGAGTTCCTGGATGCCCGGCCACCAAAGAGGAATGCCCCCACTTCAAGATGCGTCTACGGAGCGCGGGGCGCACATAAGTCTTCCCGGGGGGCAGTCTCTGCAGAGCAGAAGTAGCAACTGGTACTAGGCGGTCGGGAGGTATTATGTGACGAGGAGATTCCTCTTGCCCCATGACATCGGATGCTCGGGATAATGCATCGGCCTTTAGGTTCCTCTCGGCTGGACGAAAATGGATGGTAAAGTTGAACCGAGAGAAGAAGAGAGACCACCTGGCCTGCCGGGGATTGAGGCGTTGAGCCGACTGGAGGTAGAGGAGGTTCTTGTGGTCCGTGTAGATGTTAACGGGGTGTTTAGCCCCCTCTAGTAGATGACGCCACTCCTCCAGTGCCAACTTAATGGCCAGGAGTTCACGGTCCCCAATAGTATAGTTCCTCTCGGCAGGGGAGAAAGTCCTAGAAAAGAACCCGCAGGTTCTGGTCTTGCCTGCTGTGTCCCTTTGCGAGAGAACGGCTCCTGCGCCCACAGAAGAAGCATCGACCTCGAGAGAAAACGGCCTGGAGACATCCGGGCGGACTAGGGCAGGAGCAGAGGCAAAGGCAGACTTGAGGCTATTGAAGGCTTGTTCGGCCTCTGGAGGCCAACGTCTGGGGTCCGCCTTCTTTTTAGTGAGAGCCACGATGGGTGCGACCAGGGTAGAAAAGTGAGGGATGAATTGCCGATAATAGTTGGCGAATCCAAGGAAACGCTGGATTGCTCTAAGTCCCACAGGGCGTGGCCATTGGAGGACAGCTGAGAGCTTGGCCGGGTCCATTTGTAGACCCTGGTCGGAGACGATATAGCCAAGAAATGGAAGACTGCGCTGATGGAAAACACACTTTTCAAGCTTGGCGTATAAATGGTTGGCCCGTAGTCTTCGGAGGACCTGACGCACTTGTGCCACATGAGTCTGCTGATCCGGGGAGAAGACCAAAATGTCGTCCAAATAGACAATGACGCAGACATAGAGGAGGTCTCGGAAGATGTCGTTCACGAATTCCTGGAAGACCGCTGGAGCATTACATAGGCCGAATGGCATGACCAGGTATTCGTAGTGCCCATCTCTGGTGTTGAAAGCGGTCTTCCATTCGTCTCCTTTACGAATACGGATCAAGTTATACGCTCCCCTGAGATCCAGCTTGGAGAAGATCTTAGCTCCACGAAGACGGTCGAATAGTTCAGGAATAAGTGGAAGAGGATAGCGGTTCTTAACAGTCACCTTATTCAAGCCCCGGTAGTCTATGCATGGGCGAAGGGAACCGTCCTTCTTCTGGACAAAGAAGAATCCTGCGCCAGCGGGAGACGTGGATTTACGAATAAAGCCCTTTTGTAAGTGCTCCCGGATGTAGGAGGACATGGCTTCAGTCTCGGGCACAGAGAGAGGGTATACCCGACCACGTGGAGGAGATGCCCCGGGAAGAAGGTCTATAGGGCAATCATAGACCCGATGAGGTGGTAGAGAGTCCGCCTCCTTGGCCGAGAAAACATCACCGAAATCTTGGTAGTCCTCTGGTAGACCGGCTAGAGGCTTGTCATTAGCAGGAGACCTCGTAGAGCACTTGGGTTGAGGAGATCTCAGACACCGGTTATGACAGTCCTGGCCCCAGCTGAGAACCTCCCCAGTTCTCCAGTCCAGCTTAGGGGCATGAAATTGCAGCCAAGGAATGCCCAGCAGGATGTTAGAGGAGGAATGGCTCAAGACATAGAAGGAGATCCTCTCCTGATGTAAGGCGCCCACCCGTAGGGCTAGGGGTGCCGTCTGGCAGTGCACAGTTTCGGTAAGAATCTCCCCCGTAACCGAAGAGATAGACCGGGGTTGGGCTAGCTGGATCACGGGTAGCCGCCATCTTTGGACCAAAGAAGCAGAGATGAAACTGCCAGCAGAGCCAGAGTCGATGAGGGCAGAAGTCTGGAAAACTTGCCCTGTAGGTGTCTGAATGGAGACGAGTATAGTCAACCTTGGAGAGGTGGCATTCACACCTAGGGAGGCCTCTCCCACCGGACCTAGGTGCGAGCGTTTCCCGGACGCTGAGGACGTTGGGGACATCTCTGCCGGTAGTGATCTGCACCACCGCAATAGAGACAGAGATTCAGCTCCATGCGGCGGGCTCTCTCATCAGTCGTCAGGCGAGCTCGTTCCACCTGCATAGGGACTTCTGGAGGCGACTGGAGTATGGGAGCAACGGGACTCTGGAACACCGGTGCCAGCCGAGGAAGGCGACGGGGCAGGCTCAGTCGTCGTTCCTGCCGGACCTCCTCCTCTCTCTCGGAAAACCGGTTGTCAACTCTGGTAGCCAGTAGGATAAGATCGTTTAGAGAAGGAGGAAGATCGCGGGCGGAGAGTACGTCTTTCACTCGGCTGGATAGACCCTTCTTGAAGGTGGCTATTAGGGCGGCCTCATTCCAGTCCAATTCAGCTGCCAGGGTGCGGAACTGGATGGCGTAGTCACCGACAGAGGAGCTCCCTTGTGAGAGGTTGAGAAGAGCAGTCTCGGCTGAGGTGGCACGGGCAGGTTCCTCAAAGATGGAGCGAAACTCGGCCAGGAAGACCCGGAGATTGGCAGCAACAGGATCATCACGGTCCCACAGTGGCGTGGCCCAGGCCAGAGCTCTACCCTCCAATAGGCTGATGATAAAGGCCACTTTAGAGCGCTCGGTGGGAAACTGACTACTTAACAGTTCAATATGCATTGTGCATTGAGTCAGGAATCCCCTGCACAACTTAGGATCACCTCCATATTTATTCGGGAGGGCCAATCGGAGTCCCGAAGTGGTTGCAGGTGGTGGTGGGCGCTGGCCTGTAGTATGCTGCTGTAGGGCGGCAGTCAATTGCTGGATTTGCTGCGACTGCTGCTGGATCTGTTGAGCGACCACTCTGGCGACGTCACGGAGATCAGGCACCTCGCCGGGATCCATGGTTGGAGCCTACTGTAACGCCCGGAGTAGTGGATCCACTGGACCGGCACCAGCGATGGCACAAACCTCACCAGGGAGCGGAGTCTAAGGGGCCGCTGGTTTTCACCAGAGCCCGCCGCAAGGCGGGATGGACTTGCTGCGGCAGGCGACCCCCAGGTCGCTACCCCTGGCTTGGTTGCTGGTGACGGCAGGCGAGGCGTGACAGGAGCAGGTACTGACAGTGGCGTGTAAGCGTACCGCAGGTGACAGGCTGAACACAGGAACTGCAGAGAGACGGGAAGCAGGAACCAGGGACTAGGAGTAGGGACTGGGTAGCAGACAGGAATCAGGAACAAGGACTAGGGACCAGGTAGCGGACAGGTATCAGGAACAAGGACTAGGGACCAGGTAGCGGACAGGTATCAGGAACAACAGGGAGCTGGGCCAAACGCTATGGGAAGCATGTAGAGGCTCCAACACAGGGGACAGGGCATGCTGGGATTTATAGGGAGTGATTGGGTGCAACTACCAATTAGGGGCGGACTGGCCCTTTAAATCTGAGACAGCCGGCGCGCGCGCGCCCTAGGAGGCGGGGCCGCGCGCGCCGGCCGGCACAGACGGAAGGAGGAGCGGGACGAGGTGAGGCGCCCCCCGGGGCCGAACAGACAGCAGCGCCGGGTCCCTGCACCAGGACCCCGGCGGCTGCCTGAGCTGGATGGCGGTTGCGGCGGCGTCCCGGAGGACGGGACGCCGCCGCGGCCATGACAATAAGTTTTAGTCTCCATCATAATGAGCCCCGCTGGGCTTGTAGACGCGCTATAAATTGTACGTTGCAGGGGTGAATATAATGCACTGCATACAGAGCACAAGAGACAGCTATACAAGTAAGTGTCTATTTGAATTGCACCTTGTTCACATTTAGTTTCTACAATTTTATAACTGTATAACAGAGGTTACATTTTAAGCCACTGGGGAAAATGGGGTATATGAGCCAGTTCTCTAGAATTGATCTGAACCAAATTATACCTCCCAGCAAGGCGTGGGTCGAACACACAATTTTTTTTTATTAATGTGGGGGGACCAGACACTTTGGTTTTTTGGGGCCCCGAAATTCCTGATGGCGGCCCTGCGTCCGTAACGACCCAATCTATAAAACTATATCAATAATTGTACCGCACGACACGCTGTAAAAAAAAAACAGTACCAGAATAGCTGTATTTTATCAATCCACTTTAGAAAATGCGTCATAAAAGAGATCAAAAAGTCATATACATATAAAACTTGGTATCAATAGAAACTACAGATCTTCCCCCAAAAATTAAAGCCCCAAACCAGCTCTGTCACGCAAAAGATAAGAACGCTATGGAACTTGCAATGCGGCGACCGTTTTTGTGGGTTTTTGCTAGGAAGATAGTTTCTATTGCGCCAAAGTATAATAGTTAAAAAAAAACTATACAAATGTGGTATCGCCGTAACCGTAGTGACCCAGAGAATACATGTATTATGTTATGAGTGACCGCCGATACGGATTTTTACGGCGATCACTAATGGGCTCTATTCTGCTGCCATCAGCTCTTTATGGCGATGGTGCAGAATAGTGCAGCCGCGCTGGTAATGCCCGCAGCCCCCTCCTCTCAGCTATCAGAGGTCGCTGAGAAGTCGGGGCAGAGTGTGGGCTCAGTCCCGACCAGTCCCCTCACCAGCGATCGCCGTTATTAACAGTGTAACGGCGGCCACCGGTAACGGGCATTGCCAGCGCAGCTTTGGTCCCAGTACAAGCGATCAGCGGTATATACTATTTACCACTGATAGCTTGTTCCAAATGGTGCCGGCACTTTTTTTACCCGTCACCAAAGTCAAGTGCCCTGGTTTACCCGTAACCACCCTGGATTACCTGTAACCACCCCAGATTGCCTGTCACCTCCCCAGAATGGCCGTGACCTCCCCAGATTGCCCGTCACCTCCCCAGATTGCCCGTCACCTCCCCAGATTGCCCGTAACCCCCCAGATTGCCCGTAACACCCCAGATTGCCCGTAACCATCGCAGACAGCCCGTAACCATCGCAGACAGCCCGTAACCATCGCAGACTGCCCGTAACCACCACAGATTGCCACAGACTGCCCGTAGCTATCCCAAATTGCCTGTCACCACCCCAGATTGCTCGCAACCTCCCCAGATTGCCTGTCACCTCCCTAGATTGCCTGTCACCTCCCCAGATTGCCCATCGCCACCCCAGATTGCCCGTCGCCACCCCAGATTGCCCGTCGCCACCCCAGATTGCACGTCGCCACCCCAGATTGCCCGTCGACACCACAGATTGCACGTCGCCACCCCAGATTGCCCAACGCCACCCCCAGATTGCCCGTCACCACCCCAGATAGGCAGTGAACACCCTCAGATAGCCAGTAACCACCCCAGATTGGCACAGACTGCTCGTAACCACACCAGATTGCCCATAACCACACCAGATTGCCTGTCGCAACCTCAGATAGCCAGTAAACACCCCGAGATTGTCCATTACCACCCCAGATAGCCAGTAAACACTCACATATTGCCTGTAACTAAAATGACACTCCTTCCCTTCTGAGCCCTGCTGTGTACCCATACAGTGGTTTATGCCCACATATGGGGTACCATTGTACTCAGGAGAAGCTCTGTTACAAATGTTGGGGTGCATTTTCTCCCCTGTTCCTAGTGAAATTGAAAAATTTCAAACTAAACAAACATGCATTGGAAAAATTCAATTTTTTTCTTTTTTACTGTCTAGTTTTGAATACTTTCCTCCAATACCTGTGGGGTAAAAATGCTCACCACACCCCAAGATTAATTCTTTGAGGGGTGCACTTTCCTAAATGGGGTGACTTTTGGGGGGGTTCTATTCTTCAGACATTACAGGGGCTCTGCAAACGCACCTGGCGCTCAGGAACTTCTTCAGAAAAATCATGCACTGAAAATGCTAATTGGCGCCCCCGTCCTTCTGAGGCCTGCTGTGTGCCCATACAGTGGTTTACGCCCATATATGGGGTACCGTTCTACTCAGGAGAACCTGTGTTACATATACTGGGGTGAGTTTTCTCCCCTCTTCCTTGTGAAATTGAGAAATTTCAAACTAAATGAACATATTATTGGAAAAATTCAATTTTTTCATTTTTACCGTCTTCTTTTGAATACTTTCCTCTGATACCTGTGGGGTCAAAATGCTCACCACACCACAATATGAATTCTTTGAGGGGTGTACTTTCCTAAATGGGGTGACTTTGGGGGGGTTTCTATTCTGCTGACACTACAGGGGCTCTGCAAACACACCTGGCGCTCAGAAACTTCTTCAGAAAAATCTTGCACGGAAAATGCTAATTGGCGCTCCCTTTCTTCTGAGCCCTGCTGTGTGCCCATACAGTGGTTTATGCCCACGTATGGGGTACCGTTCTACTCAGGAAAACCTTTGTTACATATAGTGGGGTGCTTTTTTTCCCCTGTTCCTCGTGAAATTGAGAAATTTCAAACTAAACAAACATATTATTGGAAAAATTCTATTTTTTCATTTTTACTGTCTTCTTTTGAATACTTTCCTCTAATACCTGTGGGATCAAAATGGTCACCACACCCCAAGATGAATTCTTTGAGGGGTGTACTTTCCAAAATGGGGTGACTTATGGGGGGGTTTCACTCTGCTGACACTGCAGGGGCTCTGCAAACGCACCTGGCGCTCAGAAACTTCTACAGCAAAATCTGCACTGAAAAAGCTAATTGGCGCTCCTTCCCTTCTGAGCGCGGATGTGTGCCCATACAGTGGTTTATGCCCACGTATGGGGTACCGTTATACTCAGGAGACCCTGCGTTACATATATTGGGGTGAGTTTTCTCTCTTGTTCCTCGTGAAATTGAGAAATTTCAAACTAAACAAACATATTATTGGAAAAATTCTATTTTTTCATTTTTACTGTCTTCTTTTGAATACTTTCCTCTAATACCTGTGGGGTCAAAATGGTCACCGGACCACAAGATGTATTCTTTGATGGGTGTACTTTCCAAAATGGGGTGACTTTTGGGGGGGTTTTATTCTGCTGACACTATAGGGGCTCTGCAAATGCACCTGGCGCTCAGAAACTTCTTCAGCAAAATCTGCATTGAAAAAGCTAATTGGCGATCCTTCCCTTCTGAGCCCCGCTGTGTGCCCATACAGTGGTTTACGCCCACATATGGGGTACCATTTAATCTTAACAAATATATTATTGGAAAATTTCTATTTTCCATTTTTTCCGGCCTAATTGTGAATACTTTCCTCCAGCCCCTGTAGGGTTAAAATGCTCATTATATTATACCCCTAGATTAATTCTTTAAGGTGTCTAGTTTCCAAAATGGGGTCACTTATGGGGGTTTCCAGTATACAAGCCTCCTAAATCAACTTAAAAAAAGAACTGGTCCCTAAAAAAATCAGTTTTGGAAATTTCATGAAAATTTGATAATTTGCTGATACATTTCTAAGCCCCGTAACACCCTAAAAAAGTGAAATATGTTTACGAAATGAAGCCATAATAAAGAGGACATATTGTTAATGTGACTTACTAACTAATTTTTGTTATGTGACTTTCTTTTGTTAGACGCAAAGAATTTCAAAGTTCGTAAAGTGCAAAATTTTCAAATTTTTTCATTATATTTTGATGTTTTTCACAAAAAACACACAAGACAGTGACCAAATTTTGCCACTAACATAAAATACTATATGTTACGAAAAAACTTTCTCAGAATCGCTAGCATACGTTAAAGCATCACTGAGCTATAAGAGCATAAAGTGAGACAGGTCAGATTTTGAAAAATGAGCCTGGTCATTAAGGCCCAAACAGGCTTGGTCCCTAAGGGGTTAAGAGTGAACTGGGTCCCTTTAAGTGCGATATAAAACAAGGTATCTGATCGCGCTCCTCTTGATTGCTAAGTCCTCAGGGCGTTGGCTTGAAGTAGTGCCTATTTGTTCTCAGGCTGTGTGCACACTATGGTTAATCCTCTCACTACAATGGAGTGTGGAAGATAAATATATATAGAGACACAAATAGTATATATTGAACTAGATTTGCATTTCCAGGAAAATACATAGTGCTTGAAAAGAGCGCCCCTTTACCAGTGACTTCCATTTAAGAGAAAGTTGGATCCCATTCCTTTAAGAGCGACATGGGTCCCGTCCCTATAAGAGTGACTTGGGTCCCTTTAAGAGTGACTTGGGTCCCGTCCCTTTAAGGTCACTCCCCAGGTCGCTCTTAAAGGCACCCATTTTGCTCTTAAAGGGACATATCTCGCTCTTAAAGGGACCAAGGTCGCTCTTAAAGGGACCGATTTATCTCTTAAAGGGACCCATTTTGCTCTTAAAGGGACACATTTCGCTCTTAAAGGGACATATTTCGCTCTTAAAGGGATCAAGGTCGCTCTTAAAGGGACCCATTTTGCTCTTAAAGGGACCCATTTTGCTCTTAAAGGGACCCAGGGCGCTCTTAAAGGGACATATTTCGCTCTTAAAGGGACCAAGGTCGCTCTTAAAGGGACCCATTTTGCTCTTAAAGGGACCCATTTTGCTCTTTAAGGGACCCAGGTCGCTCTTAAAGGGACCAATTTTGCTCTTAAAGGGACCCATTTTGCTCTTAAAGGGACCCAGGGCGCTCTTAAAGGGACATATTTAGCTCTTAAAGGGACCCATTTTGCTCTTAAAGGGACCCATTTTGCTCTTAAAGGGACACATTTTGCTCTTAAAGTGACCCATTTTGCTCTTAAAGGGACCCAGGTCGCTCTTAAAGGGACCAATTTTGCTCTAAAAGGGACCCATTTCGCTCTTAAAGGGACCCAGGTCGCTCTTAAAGGGACCCAGGTTGCTCTTAAAGGGACATATTTCGCTCTTAAAGGGACATATTTCGCTCTTAAAGGGACCCAGGTTGCTCTTAAAGTGACTCGGGTTGCTCTTAAAGGGACCCAGGTTGCTCTTAAAGGGACCCAGGTCGCTCTAAAAGGGACCCAGGTTGCTCTTAAAGGGACCCATTTCACTCTTAAAGGGACCCAGATCGCTCTTAACCCCTTAAGGACCGGGCCTGAAATGGCCTTAAGGACCGGAGCAAATTTTATGAATTTGACCAGTGTCACTTTATTCATTAATAACTTCGGGATGCTTTTACCTATCCGGCTTTTTCTGAGATTGTTTTCTCGTGACATATTGTACTTCGCATTTCTTGTAAATTGGAGTCGATAATTATAACGAATCTTTATGAAAAAACCCAAAATAGCGTGAAAAATTGTGAAAAAATGCATTTTTCCAACTTTAAAACTTTTCTGCTTATACAGAAAATGGTTATACCACATAAATTATATATTAAATAGCATTAGCAACATGTCTACTTTATGTTGGCAGCATTTATTAAACTATCTTTCATATTTTTTTAGACAATAGGAAGCTTAAAACATTAGCAGCAAATTTCCAAATTTTTAGTAAAATTTCGAAATCAGATATTTTTAGGGAACTGTTCAGGTAAAGGCTGCGTTCACACTACGTATATTTCAGTCAGTATAGTTCAGTCAGTATTGCAACCAAAACCAGGAGTGGATTAAAAACACAGAAAGGATCTGTTCACACAATGTTGAAATTGAGTGGATGGCCGCCATATAATGGCAAATATTTGCTGTTATTTTAGAACAACGGCTGTTATATTGAAATAATGGCCGTTATTTACTGTTATATGGCGGCCATCCACCCAATTTCAACATTGTGTGAACAGATCCTTTCTGTGTTTTTAATCCACTCCTGGTTTTGGTTGCAATACTGACTGAACTATACTGACTGAAATATACGTAGTGTGAACGCAGCCTAACTTAAAGTGTATTTGAGGGGACTGTGTGTTAGAAAGCCCCACGAGGCACCCCATTTCAGAAACTGCACCCCCTAAACTCTGCAAAAGCATATCCAGAAAGTTTTTTAACCCTTTAGGGGAGTCACAGAAATAAAAGCTAAGTGTGTAAGAAATTTGAAAATTTTAATTTTCTGTGCAGAGATTTTATTGTAATCCAATATTTTTCATAATTATAAGCTTATTACCAGAGGAATGCACCCCAATATTGATTGCCCCGTTTCTGCAGTTTATAGAAATACCCCATATGTGGCCCTATTGCGCTATTTGACGCAACCACAAGCCTCAGATATAAAGGAGCGCCTAGTGAATTTCAATGGCTCCGTTATTTTTGGTCATTTTTGACTGTACCACTTCAGGTTGGCAGAGGCTCTGGGGTGCCAAAACCTAAAAAACACCCCTAAAGGGACACCATTTAGAAAACTACACCCCTCAAGGAATGTAACAAGGGGTGCGGTGAGCATCTGGACCCCACAGGTGCTTCACAGATTTTCCAAACAATATGGCTTGAAAAAAGACTAAAGTATTTTTTACACTAAAATGTTGTTCTAGCCTTCAATTTTTCATTTTCACAAAGGGATAAAAGGAAAAAAAAAAAACACAAAACATGTAGCGCAGTTTCTCCCGAGTACGGAAATACCCCACATGTGGTCATAAAGTGCCAAACGGGCGCAGGACGAGCCTCCAAAGGGAAGGAGCGCCAATTGGCTTTTGGAAGCTGGATTTGGATGGAATGGATTTCAAGGGCCATGTCGCATTTACAGAGCCCTCGTCCTGCCAAGACACTGGAAACCCCCCACAAGTGACCCCATTCTGGAAACTACACCCCTCAAGGAATCTAACAAGGGGTGCAGTGAGCATATGCACCCCACTGGTGACGGGCACAAATGTGGAACAATGTGACGTGAAAGGGAAAATTTTCATTTTTTCACTTTCATGGCACAAATGTGCCAGTCATCCAGGGGTCCATATCCTCATTGCACCCCTTGTTAGATTCCTTGAGGGGTTTAGTTTCCAGAATGGGGTCACTTGTGGGGGGTTTACAGTGTTTTGGCAGCACGAGGGCTCTGTAAATGCGACATGGCGTTCATCATCCATTCTAGCCAAATCCAACCTCTAAAATCCAAATGGCGCTCCTTCCCTTCGGAGGCTTGCCCTGCGCCCACAAGGCGCTTTATGTCCACATGTGGGGTATTTACGGACTCGGGGGAAATTGCTCTACACATTTTGTGTTTTTTTTTTCTCTTTTAACCCCTTGTGAAAATGATAAATTCAAGGCTAGACCAACTTTATAGTGTAAAAAATGTAATATTTCATTTTCACGCCACATTGTTCCACATTTGTGCCCGTCACCAGTGGGGTCCATATGCTCACTACACCCCTTGTTACATTCCTTGAGGGGTGTAGTTTCCATAATGGGGTCACTTGTGGGGGGGTTCAACTGTCTTGGCAACACAGGGGCCTTTTGAATGCAACATGGCCCCTCGAAATCCATTCCATCCAAATCCAGCCTTCAAAAACCAAATGGCGCTCCTTCCCTTTGGAGGCTTACCCTGAACCCGCATGGCCCTTTATGTCCACATGTGGGGTATTTCCGTACTCAGGGGAAATTGCTCTACACATTGTGTTTTTTTTTATCTTTTAGCCCCTTGTGAAAATGAAAAAATCAAGACAAGATCAATGATTTAGAGTAAAAATTAAAAAAAAATTACACTAAATGTTGGTCTAGCCTTGATTTTTTTCCATTTCCACAAGGGGTTAAAAAAGAAAATAAAAGCAAAACGTGTAGGGTAATTTCCCCTGAGTACGAAAATACCCCACATGTGGACATAATGTGCCATATGGGCACAGGGCAAGCCACCAAAGGGACAGAGCACCATTTAGAGGCTGGAATGGAGGATGGAGGCCATGTCGCAATTACAAAGCTCCTGTGCTGCCAGGACAGTAGAAACCCCCGACAAGTGACCCCATTCTAGAAACTACACCCCATAAGGAATCTAACAAGGGGTGCAGTGAGAATATGGACCCCACTAGTGATGGGCACATGTGTAGAACATGTGCCGTGAAAATAAAAAATACAATTTTTTTCATTTTCACGTCCCAAATGTGGCCGTTACCTGGGGGCCATATACCCGCTGCCCCACTTGTTAGATTCCTTATGGGGTGTAGGTTCCAGAATGGGGTCACTTGTGGGGGGTTTCTACTGTCCTGGCCGCACAGAGGCTTTGTAATTGCATCATGGCATCCTCTAATGGGAATGGCGGCCATACCTACTTAGTTTGGGAAAAGGGACCATTTTAATTTATTTTGGGGGTATTAGGCCAATTATTAGTTTATAAGGTTGAAAATGACAGGTGTCCATCAAATTCAACCTGTGTTGATCCAGAGGAAGGCAAAAAACCCTCGTGAGGCAGACGACAGTAGCCTCATCACAGCGGAAAAATTCCTTCCCAAATCCATAATGGCGATCAGAATAATCCCTGGATCAACGTGACCCCTGAAATAGGAATAAGGGACAGAATTTAGAAAATGTAGAACCCCAGTGAAGTGTGGTGCGCCTTGGAGCGATCCAGTATGCAGAGGCCGGGGTGATCAGGACAGGTGTCACACTGGAAAATAGTGTCCTTCCTGATCCCCCTGTTACGCCACACTCTGCACTTCTTCTGGGGTCTCCCGTTCTCCAGTGTGGGGGACGTCACCTGGAGAATGTTGCCCTGGTGCGATACGAGGTCCTTCATATCCAGAAGCGCTGGAT
The DNA here is from genome assembly GCF_027789765.1 of Dendropsophus ebraccatus. Taxonomy (NCBI): domain Eukaryota; kingdom Metazoa; phylum Chordata; class Amphibia; order Anura; family Hylidae; genus Dendropsophus; species Dendropsophus ebraccatus. The sequence continues at coordinate 9,463,625 of NC_091460.1, read as the reverse complement.
CCGCTCCATGGCTGCTAATTATTAGGGCTCTATTACTGCTTCTGATATTTACGGATCATGCCGCAAGCTACAGTAGCTCAGGCAGCGAGGGACCAGAAGAGGGGGCGCTGGTATAAATGTTATCCCCGTACAGGTGGTAACCTTTATCCAGCAGTGGGAAGATCAGTTCCCGGACGATCTTCCCACTAACTCCGAGGATGGGGGGGAGGGGGCATCTGGGGGCTGGATTCAGGTGTCCCTTCCTTCATACACTCTAAGGGTACGTGCACACTGCAGAATCGCGAAGGATAACCCTTCGTGCATTCCACAGTTGGCACCCACCGGCGGACTGATGCAGGCGCGCGTCTCCGTCCGTGTCATAGACTCCATTCTATGCACGGGCGGATTCCACTCTCCGTCCAACGTGTTGATGGAATGACGGATGATGGAATCCGCCCGTGCATAACATGGAGTCTATGACACGGGTGGAGACGCGCGCCTGCATCAGTCCGCCAGGGGGTGCCAGCTGCGGAATGCACGAAGGGTTATCCTTCGCCATTCCGCAGTGTGCACGTACCCTAAATCTGTAAGAGTACCCAGAGGTACGCTCACAGAGTTTGTAGAATTTCACACCATACCGTCATCTCTTATTGGGACGGTACTGGCGGAAAAGACGTGTCTGGGGGACAGCGTACGGTACGCTACCCCCAGACACGTCACTGAATGATGAGGACGATGAGGATGAATGGAGGAACGAAGGATCCCCCCCATTCATCCTCACTGGCTGTTTCGGTGTCGGAGGCAATAATAACGTATGCGTCCGATACCGAAAACATGCCGGGGGCCACTTTTATACGGGGACTAGTATATGGGGTATGTAGTGGTGTAGTGTAAAACTTTATTCAATGTAGTGTAGTGTGGTGTAATGTAGTGTTTTTTTACGTGTTTTTTACAGTAAGTATAAAAAAAAAACCTACGCCAAAAATGGTGTTGCTGATAAATGCCGCACTTATGTGCGGCACTTATCAGCAGACCGTGGCAGTAGGATATAAAAAAAGCCACCCTACGCCAAAAAGGAGTTGCTGATTAGCAGCGCACTTTCGTGCGATGCTGATCAACACTCAGCGGCGATAGGGTGCGGAAAATAGAAAAAAAAAAATTGGAAAAAATTTTTTTTTTACTACATTCTGAACATTCCTGTAGTGGCTGATACGTGTATTACACTTATCAGCCGCTAGGGGGCAGCAGAGCGCAAGTTCCGAAAAAAGACGACGCTGGAGCCGGAAAAATACGAAAAAAGACGACACTGGAGCCGAAAAAAGCCGATCGGGACGTCACGGAAGAAGCCGAAGACCCGACAAGATGAAGAGGACGCCGGGAACCCGGAAGACGCCGATCAGGACCCCGGGACAGGTGAGTAATGTACAAATACCTGCTCTGGACCCCTCAGCTAGGTAGCTGGTCCGGAGCAGGTATTTATTACTTGTGGGGACTTTGATCGCCGTGAACGGCCGCCATACCGTGACCACCATTACTTTTTACAGTAATGGAGGTCGGTGCCGTCCTCGGACAGCACCGACCGCCATTTTTTTTCCGGGTCATCGGGCCACCGATGGCCCGGAAAGGTTCCGATCGCCGCTATGGGCTTATCAGCCAATAGCGGCGATCGTCGGCATGGGGGGGGTTAACAACCCTCCATGCCGACAGGGAGAGATGGCCTGCTATGTATTATAGCAGGCTATCTCCCCCGATCGGGACCCGGCCGGCCGCGGCGCCCTCTTAAAGGACCCGTCATGGGTCCTTAAGTGACAGTGATCCATGACGTACCGGTACGACATGGGTCCTTAAGAGGTTAAATGGATTCATTTTGCTCTTAAAGGGACATATTTCGCTCTTAAAGGGACCAAGGTTGCTCTTAAAGGGACCCAGGTCGCACTTAAAGGGACCCAGGTCGCTCTTTGAGGGACCCAGGTTGCTCTTAAAGGGACCCATTTCACTCTTAAAGGAACCAATTTCACTCTTAAAGGGACCCATTTTGCTCTTAAAGGGACCCATTTTGCTCTTAAAGGGACCCATTTCACTCTTAAAGGGACCCAGGTCGCTCTTAAAGGTACCCAGGTCGCTCTTAAAGGGACTCAATTAGAGCGACTTGGGTCCCTTTAAGAGTGACTTGGGTACCGTCCCTTTAAGAGCGACTTGGGTACCGTCCTTTTAAGAGCGACTTGGGTACTGTCCCTGTAAGAGCGACTTATGTAATTCCTCTTACACAGCGGCTTGGGTACCGCCCCTTTAAGAGATGCTAGGGTACCGCCCCTTGAAGAGCGGCTTGGGTACCGTCCCTTTAAGAGCGGCTTGGGTACCGTCCCTTTAAGAGTGGCTTGGGTACCGTCCCTTTAAGAGCGGCTTGGGTACCGTCCCTTTAAGAGCGGCTTGGGTACCATCCCTTTTAAGAGTGGCCTGTGTACCGTCTCTTTAAGAGCGGCTTGTCTACCGTCCCTTTAAGAGCGGCTTGGGTACCGTCTCTTTAAGAGCGGCTTGGGTACCGTGTCTTTAAGAGCGGCTTGTGTACCGTCCCTGCTACACGCCTGCCTCAGCTCTGCTATTTTACTGACTGACCTCTGTTACTTATAATGGTAAAGACCATTGTTCGGTTACCATGACAATCTTACTCATGTCAGAGGGACAAAATCGTTAAGGACCTTCCATATATTACATCTTCTATTGGCTAATAGTGGACATGTGACTGTGGATGGTGTGATACAATGCATGACGAGACCTTAGAGTTCCTATTGGCTGCTATATTTCAGCTATTTGCATATGTGCTGTGATTGGCTGTCAGCGGTTAGAGTGTGGCCATTATTTTCAATGGGCCATTATTTTCTATGGGAAATTCGGGGTCTTTAAACGTAAATTTCTTAAAAGCGACAAATCCGATCGAAACAAAAAATAGATAGCACACCACACACCGCCGAGGGCTTCGAAACGCAGTTTGAACGGAGTCTGTGCGCAAAGCGTTTCGGGCTGTATTACGCGCAGAAAAATGGCTGGAAGAAGAAACGGAAGAAGAAGAAGAATACGGATTACAATATAGGGATTTTCAAGCACTATAATGATAGATAATAAGTTTGGTATAGATAGTAGCATTCTCCTAATCACAGCAGTATACTCTCCAAGGTCAGTTTGTATACTTAAGAAATGGAGCTAAGATAAACACACTCACCCTCTCACTGTGATTGCATAGCAGAGTCCTGATGTGCTCCGGTAGTACAGCAGTTTTTGTCTGTTGGTCCAATATATAAGACGATACTTGATTTGCTGTTCTAATCCTCTGTGATGGCTAGCTGTCCTTGATCCTCAGTTCTTTGCGTCCGGAGGAGCACGTCCCAGCTGGTGACGGCTCTGTTATCCGGTACTTTTGTAGAACAGGTAAGTCTCTCAGACTGTCAGTGAACCATTAATCAGTCACCTGGATGCCTCCGCTGATGAGTGGGAGACGGACAGTGACGTCTCCAGTGACATTGAAACGTGCGTTGTAAGAGGATTTTTCCACCCACTTCTGGTGTGTCTAATGACGGTCTGGTGGCCGCTCATAAAAGGGGGATTATGAATGCACGTGATGGAACTTTGGCGCAGTCATCGATGTGTGAGGTACAACTGAGACTGCTCTTCTGGCCATAACCTTCCACTTATTCTGTGTTTTATTTGCCTTTTTTTTGTGCCAGTCTGTCTTATGCCTTCTGTTTTGCTAATTGTTTCCCTGCCCCTCGCGTGTCTGTTCTGCTGTTTCCTCTGGTCAGGTAAGGCCCCCTTCACACATCATGAAAATCTTTCCATTTTTCTTATCAGGAATTTCTGTCAGGATTTGCTTGCATTGAACACTGACAGCCTTCAGGATTTTTCCTGAAGAGTGTCTGTTCAGGAAAACAGGTCAGGAATTTATAGAACCTGTCCTATTTTCATCAGGATTTCCTGAACGGGTGCCCCCATATAAGTCTATGGGAGCTCAGGAACCTTGATGCTTTCTTAATACTTTCCTGATGCGCATCAGGAAATTCTGTAGACACTACTGATGGTTTCCTGATCATAAAAACTGATTACTGTCAGGAAATTCTTAAGGCCTCCTGATCAGGATACTCTGACAGGAAAAACTGACACTGATGTGTGACTGTGGCCTAATGGTTAACCCGTGTTTGCCTCTGCGATTTACAGCTGGTTGATCGAATCACCTTCTGGACTGGGTTCCTGACTGGGTTCTGGGTCTCCTATTTAAGATCTCTGTTTCTGCCTGTGCCTTTCCGGTTATTGAGTTAGTCTCTGCCTGCTTCTGACTCTGCTATTCTGTGTTTGTTCTGACCCTTCTGCTTTGTATTTCTGACCTTCCTTGCTTGCTGCCTGCCCCTAACCATATTGCCTGTTTTTTGACTACGCCTATTGGATCCTGATTTTGTACTTTCGCTGCCTGACCATTGTGACCCGGATTGCTGACTATTCTTATTGTGTTTGTTTGTCTTGTATTTTGTTTCACTTATCCAGGCCAGAAACCGCCGCCCAGTTGCCCGCTGCCATTTTAGGGCAGATTGCGGCAAGTAGGCAGGGACAGTGAGCAGGACTGAGCTTAGGGTACACTGTCCATGTCTCTCCTGCATCTCTGTGACCTGAGTCATGACAACAGCTTAACTTTACTAGATCTGTACCGAGAACCATTGAGGTAGAAAGAAGAGTGCCCATGCTGGCTTGGTTGCGTGCTGAGAAGAGTAAAGAGAGTTCAGAGTAGTGGAGATGAGTAGGTCATGAGAGTCCCAACCCAATGTAGTACTGTGTTCTGCTGGAACTTTAGAAGAAGAAGACTTGAAGAGAATATTTGAAGGAAGAAGAATACTCGTGCCCATGTTTCAACCTTTGTCGCTAGACACACCTTTTGCCTTGCAGTGTTGAGGTGCCTGTCTTATCAGGTTGACACAAGCTCCAGTCTTAGTTACCTTAGTTGAGCGAAGTGTCCGAGCGTTTCCCGGTGTACATAGGCTTTTAGCTGCTTTGCTCTATCCGGATCAGTTCCTCTACTCATAGGATATTGTCCTGCACTGTGTTTAAGTTGTTCAAGGCGTGGGTTGGGATGTTCTCTGACTTGTCCTCTCTTTAGTTGTTTAGCACTGCATTATGGGTAGAAGTGTTGCTTTAAGAAAGAAAGTCTCTATGTCTTTCATAAGTGTTCGTCTACCACCACACTCCAGACTAGACTACTCTGGATTAACTAAGTGTGTGTCTTCACTTCCTCTTCCCATGTGACAACTTCCTACAGGGCGTGTAACAGCTCCTATGAGTGATGGAGAAGAGAGTGCAAGAGGAAAGAAGGATACAGATGGGTAGAAGAGAAGAGCAGCTCTCATTGGTATACAGATCACAAACAAAACAATAACCCTTAGTTCACTACAGCTGTGCCACAGTTACAAATACATAGACTGTGACCTCTTGTGGCAAAACTAAAATATACACTTTCATTACCACATTGTTCCTTATAGAACAAGGCTTTTGCGAGGGGTGTTCAAACTAGTAACACCCGTGGTGAGACACGACAGGTGGGCAAACCGAACCTGTTGAACCTGCGTTCGTTTTGAACTTTGTAAAAAATTTGGTTGGTTAACTAACCAAATTTTGTGACAGTGAGTAACCGGATGGGCTTATTTCTGAATATAAAAGTGTCCTATTGATGTAATGAGAAGGAATGTATTATTTTAATGTCTTGTGTATATATATATATATATATATATATATATATATATATATATATATATATATTGGTAAGACTATGTGTGTAGAACTCATTGTAGTTGTGTGTGTGTATGTATACTGTCACACCTATGTCAACTGTCCAGTCATATACCTCCTCATTAGTGTAAACATTGGAGAATACAGTTGTTTGTTGCTATTGTTGTTTGGCTGAAAGAACCTTGTAGCTGTAGTTGTGAGACTGGGTCAGCCTCAGCTGGGACCATGGATGGAAGGTGCCCAGCACCCTGGAGGTCATCAAGGGAAATGGGCGTATATTAGGGCATAATATACAAAGGGGCTCCCCATTTCATTGTGGATGAAACAACTATGCATCTGTACCATCTGTAACGTTTTCCGTATTAAATATCTTCTTTTTCTATAAATCTGTGTGGTTATAGCTTTCTGCGACTATTATCAAAAGCAACCGGGTACACCATGTTTAAAAAAAGGGGTGTTTTAAAACATTTTAAGATGTTTTAGGACAGTGACATGAGCACAGGATTATCCGTAATCACTTTTATTAGTGTTATTACTGCACAAAGTCTCCCCCCTACAAACGGCCCCTATTCGATATAGTGTAGCAGCTTTGTCCACAGCACAGGAAGAACCAAGACCTGCCTCCCCACAAGGGAAGAAAAGTTTACAGAGACAAACCTCTCTAGTATCTGCCACTTGGGGTCTGAAGTTTACTGCCAGAAAATGAGTCAACACAGTGCTGCCATTTTATGGGAGCTTAATGCCCCAATGAGAGTCTGTGACCCTGCCTAAGTGGGAGGAGAGAGCTCATCATAAGCAGTCAGCTTGGTGAGCAGAGAGCAGCACCGTAAGGGAGAGAGCCTTTCCCCGCAGCGACCACTGCAGTCCCGGAATCAAAATCTACTACCACTCCCACTACGGTAATGGTGGCTACCTCTACTGTGACACTCTCCACAAGACCATTTTGGGAGCCATCCTCCCTGACAAGCTACGATTCTTCTACCCGCACCATCACAGAGGCCAGCTCCTTGAGGGGCTTACGGTTTTCCTCAATGATTCGGTTCAGCAAGGATGCCAGTCAGTCAGTGGATGACAATCCCCAAGAGGCAGTAGTAGTGTCTGGGGCAAGGACTTCCAGAAGAAACATGCCCTCTTTATCAACTTGGGTAAGGGGGAGGCCAGAATCGGACATAGCCGGGGGTCAGTTCTTCATCATGGAGACCCACAAGCGTCTGGTCAAAATCTAACTTGCTCTGGGCAGTATTGCCCTTTCTGTTAAAAGTTTACCAGGATATCCTTAACGTTAAAGCTAATGTGCCTGGTCTTAGGACCATGATCACTTCTTGTATTTGGATCAACAGTTTATTTTAGAGTAACATTTATAGGAAATCTGTCAGCACCCCAGCCCTACCTGAGGTGCTGGCAGTGTGCTGGCAGTCCCCTTGTCAGGATGGTGCCTTTTGGTAATTTGTCCGTGGAGTAGATTATGTGCAATCTGGGGTCTCCTTCTGTAATGAAGAGTCAAAGAGGCTGAGAGTTGTAGCTCAGCGATTGTACTGCACTCTAGCTCACCTCACCCCTCCATCCTACTCTCTTTTCAATCTACAATCAGCTCCAACACTGGTTAGTTGGTTCGACTATATCTGATTGCAGATTACTTCTCCTTTTGGCAGATACTAGCTGACAGCGTGAGGGAGCAGGCGGCCATTCAGCATTGATTATTCAGAAGAAGAGGGAGGAAGGAGGGGTGAGGTGTGCCAGAGCAGCATAAACACTGAGACACGACTCCTCTTTGACTCTTCATTATAGTAGGAGACTTAAAACTTGTGTGCATAATCCACTCCACGGACAAATTAGCAAAAGGCACCATGTTGACAAGGGGACTGCCAACTACAGCACACAGATCCCCTAGGATGCGCCGAGTCCTTCGACTATTTATGTGGCAGACAATCTTCCTATTGTTTGCGGAAAGGGGGATATAGATATATATATAATATATATATATATATATATATATATATATATATATATATACATAGTTTTTGTTGGGGTTTAGTTTATGAACTCTATACTCTGTTTATAAAAAGGACTTCCTAAAAATGGCCGATATGCTGATTAAACAGCGCCTTAAGCTCAATATCACCAATCGGGATGCGCAGACCGTGCGGCCAGGATATTCCAGGGAATTTCAGATTGATTCCCTAGAATATCCTGGCCGCATATTCCCGGGAGCGCAACTATGCACCCGGGATCACAGGCATCGCGATCAAGCGAACTGCTTTCGGACAAAAAGTCAGAAAGATTCGATCATCTTTAATCCCCAAGATGGTAGTCAGATCTGTACTTTTATTTTGTTAGATGCTCTGTACTAGGCTATGTTTACACACAGGATTTTGCTTAGTATTTGGCAACCAAAACAAGGAGTGGATTGAAAACACAGAAAGGCTATGTTCCCACACTGCTGAAACTGAGTGGACGGCCGTCATTTAATGGCAAATAACAGCAGCTGATGTTTTAAAATCCCAGTAATTATTTGCCATTAAATGGCGGCCATCAACTCAATTTCAGCAGTGTGGGAACATAGCCTTTATGTGTTTTCTATTCACTCCTAGTTTTGGTTGCAAAATACTGAGCAAAAATACCTTGTCTGAACATAGCCTTAAAATGGACGCCGATTCACAAGTGCCATACCAAAGACTTAAAGAGAATCCCAAACTGGGCCGGATCGGTCCTACTTTGTAAATCATTTCATATGTACAGTTTTAATTGTGTTTTTATTGTATTAAAATATCTAAATTATAAGACTTGATGGTATTTTATTGCCCTCATGCTATATATTTCATTTGAGTGATTTATATGCACTTATTGTATGTGTGTATCTTTATATGAAATGCGCAAAATCATGTACTGGCACATCCTAATCTGCCAGCCATTCCAGCAGATGGACGTGTCGGTACATGACTGGGATGACACGGACGCAGGAGTGGCATTGTCATTGAAAGCCTGGCACCCATAACAACTGCCGAGACCGAGGCAGAACCAGGATCTTGTCATTTAACCCGGGGCTAGGCGACGCGATCGCACATCGCTCATGGTTGCTGTGATGTTAGGAGGCTTCCCCAAGGCCTCCTGTGTCACAGCTATGAAAGCTGATCAGGCTCAGCCTAATGGAGTGTTAACACAGATATTTCTCTGACAGGTTATTGAAGCCAAACAGACTATGACTATGAACAGAGAACAGGACATAAAGAAATGACTGAGACTTCTCCTTTCAAATCCATTTCTGGCTTTGGGTCCTTGCACACTGAGTAAAAGACGCTGAATTTCCGAGCGGAGTCCATTATAATTGGAGATGAGTGAAGCAGCCGAAAATTCGTTTCGCGCGTGTGGAAAATTTGGGGTCAAATTCGTTAAGATTTGTGAATATAGTCCACAGACTCTATTACACCCCTGTGTTCCTGTATAAAATTAAAAAACGTATTGATGATTTGTGTCCCAGGTGTCTAATGAAGGTTGGTAGTTTTGGACACATGCTATGATCCTGTGAAAAGCTGAAGGAGTTTTGGGGTGGGGTACTACAAGAGGTTTCTTCTATTATTTGATCGGGAATAGAGGAAGACTTTGCCTTGGTGATCCAGGGGGGGATACCTCTGGAGTTTCCAATGGAGTCTCCAGGAAGCAAAAGAAGATCCTATTAAAAATGTTATTTTGGGCGAAATTAATGATAATGCGTAAGGGGATATCACCAACTTGCCCACCCTGGTGGGATGGGAGAACTGTATTAGATGGTACAAGTGTAGCCATCTTTGTTTGTTGGTTTCTTTCCTCTAAGCATGGTCCTGAGTGGGAGGTGAGGGTGGGTAGGTGGTGGTGGTGGGAGACATTAGTGTTGTGATGTTATGTGGAGGTTTTTGTATTTTGTACATTTTTGGAAAATAATAAAAAATTCTTAAAAAAAAAAAAGATTTGTGAATCTAACCTTTAATGAATTTAGTTAAATCAGCCAAACTATACTAGCTAAAGTACTGGGACTATGACAGAAGGACAAATTTGTTGATTTATGTTCTTGTATAAGTGTTACAAATTGGAACATCACAATTAAAAAAAAAAAATAATTCTATCAGCCAGTCAATGATCCAATTTCCACCGTGGACATAGGTATAGCAGCGGCGTAACATCAGTTTTCTCACAGGAAAACATTGAATATTGGCAAATGAGTGACATAAAGAGACATTTTCTCCAAAGACAGCATTGGACCAGTGGCATCAAATTAGTTTTCTCCTAGGACACTAAGACAGCAGTGGTGATTGGTAGAGATGAGCGAGTAGCACACAAAAGAGCGCTTAATGGGTGTGTGTCTAGAACCCAGGGAGGGGACACACTACAAGTGCCAAAGTGGTAGCGCAACTAGCCCTAGCTAACAACATCTGTCTACCTCTGGGTCATTGCACAGGAGCCAGAAGATGGATAAACGTAGTGCAATGGATGATAACCAAACCACTCTCTTTACAATTTCTCAATGCAAAATGGATGGGGGAGGGGGATTTGAAGGAACAGAGAGTGTTGAAAACACTGCAGAGGGTAGTATCCATGGAACACATATATTCTGCAAGGATGGCCTGAAGAGGAGATAGAGAGTCATCTTTCTGGTGAGGACAGCGAAGTCTAGCCTGTTTACAGTTTGGCTCACATGGCAGGTTTCATGTTAGGGAGCCTTACTCCCTCACGATACGGCCATTTTTGCCAACAACCGTTAACACCTTCCTCAACCCTTCTCTCCCCACATAGGGAGAACTTAACTTCTCTCCTTCACCAAGATGAGAGAAGTACACAAGTCCCGCTATACCCAAGGCCCTGTTGAAGAAATTGTTTAGAGCCTTCCCATATGACAACACTAGCAGCGGAGGACTTGGTTCCATGGGCCAATGAGGAGGAGAGATGAGGGACCAGGCAGCAAGTTCTGGAAGATGGTGAGGAAGTATGTAGTGGACCTCTTACTATTAACTGTACAAGAGAAGACTTGCCTGACTATATGTACAGTATAGAAAGATTCTGTGGATAGCTAGAAAGAGATAAAGAGAAAGTGTGACATTGCGAGGGGGGGTTGCCTTCCAGCCCATTTCCTAGCTTCAAGGGAATATGGATAACCCCTTAGGCTGCATTCACACGTTCAGTGTTTTTCCCGGTCCGTCATTGTGGTCCGGCAGCTACCTCCGTGATCCGTGCAAAACAGTCCGTTTTTCATCCGTTTTGCATCCGTGTCCGTTTTTTCACGGATCTGTGTTAAAGCATTTTAAATTGCATCACATCCGTGTACATCCGTGAAAAACACGGATCTCATTGATTTCTATGGGGAATCCTTTCCGAGTAATGACATGTCCTATTTTTTAACGGAACGGATCACGGATCCGTGAAATCACGGAACATCTGAATAGCCCAATAGAAAGCAATGGACTGTAAAATTGTCCGTGCGCACAGATCCGTGAGCACGGACAACTTCCCAGAACGTGTGAATGCAGCCTTACACCTGTGCATTTGCTGAAATGTAATATACTATGTGCAGCCACTATGTTGAACTAACTATAATCTAAACTTTTGTAAAATTTGGTTCGTTCTCGATTTAAATTCTTTGTAATTCATCTCTAACCATAATTATTTTTTATTTTTTAACTAACTACCCAAATACTTAAATGAGAACACCGGGCAAATGTAAAAGAAAATGGAGGGAAAGGGCAGTTGGGAACATTTCAATTAAGGGATACTTACCCGTCCTTGTCCCCCTGTAGCAGCACCACCAACAATCATAGTCCTCAGCCACTCCCCTAGGTCTCCCGGGTGTATGGTGTGTGACAGGGCTAAGCTAGTGATATGGTGTGTGACAGGGCCGGGCTAGTGATATGGTGTGTGACAGGGCCGGGCTAGTGATATGGTGTGTGACAGGGCGGGGCTAGTGATATGGTGTGTGACAGGGCCAAGCTAGTGGTATGGTGTGTGACCGGGCCGGGCTAGTGATATGGTGTGTAACAGGGACGGGCTAGTAATATGGTGTGTGACAGAGCTGGGCTAGTGATATGGTGTGTGACAGGGCCAGGCTAGTGATATGGTGTATGGCAGGGCCGGGCTAGTGATATGGTGTGTGACAGGGCCAGGCTAGTGATATGGTGTATGGCAGGGCCGGGCTAGTGATATGGTGTGTGACAGGGCCGGTTAGTGGTATGGTGTGTAACAAGGCTAGGCTAGTGATATGGTGTGTGACAGGGCCGGGTTAGTGGTATGGTGTGTAACAAGGCTAGGCTAGGGGAAATTCACCTGAGGCAGATTACAGTACATGCAGAAATTTTAAGGGAAGGGAAAAAGTTTTATAAATACACGGTTTAATCCCAAGTTACCAAACGTAGGCCGGTCATGGTACGTGTGTGAGTTCGCAAAGCACCAGAGGCGCTAACAGGTCTTACATAGCTAACATAGCGTGCAGCACCTAACAAGTGATGTGCTTGAGTTCATTGTTTTCCAACTTGCTAATTACTTCTGTTTGTCTTTTTCAGCTCATTTCTGCTTGGACTGAATTCAAAATTTTTCATCTTGCCAGAAGATTTCAGAAGACCACAACACCACAAGGAGGAGCCGTCTCCGAGCTGTCTGTAAGGGTTACAGAAATCCTGACAGAACCATGGCCAGCAATCTTGGGTGGGGGTAGCAGGTAGCCAGTCCCTGGGTGCCACTCGGTTCCCACCTCCACAACGTTGACCCAGTGTGCTGTCAGGGAGATGTAGCAATCCTGGCCACAAGTGGACCTTCATGCTAACCGCGTAACTCAGGGCCCACCTTATGGCTAAGGACGGAACTGCCATCACGGTGCTGCAACTGCCATCAAGTCGCGGAAGACTTCAGTCTCCACTGCTTGAGTTCATAGTTTTTCATCTTGCCAATTTTTTTTCTTTCTCTTTTTCAGGTCATTCGTGGTTGGGAGGAAGGAGGTTCAGAGTGAAGTTCCTGCAGTCCAGACTCTTGGCTAGTGACGAGACTAGACTGTGTGGATAACCTGGGTGGTGTACAAGTGCCTGGAAGGGTTATCGCCTATCCATTTTACCTCCTGTTCCCGCTGCTTGGGCCTCAACACTGGTGTACCCCCTGCTTTACTGTCCTATAAAGCCAGGGATGCTGGTTGAGTGCAAAAAGACTTTGGTACACAGAGTTTGTATTTATCATCCATCTTTGCATGGGGGCATGGCTAGAAGGGGCATGGTTAGCAGGGAGTCCAAAATTTCTGAACAGCCTGGGGCCCATGGTACGCTTAATCCGCCCCTGTTGATAATTGTTTCTTTTTATGTCTTTTTCTGGTCACTTGTGTTTGGACTGTTTTCAGAGCCCCTACTCAATTTGGAAAGGCACAGTGCACAAACCACCCTCAATTTGTTGTTTGTGCACACGTTAAAAAATTTCCAGACCAAGGAACGAGCCCTCGATGGGGGAGCTTTGCACGGGGGCCTGCTACGGGGAAGAGCTGCGGCCCTGCTGGCTCTAGCCTGCCCTTTCCCTATGGACTGTTCTCTGACTCTGGACACCCCACTGCCTCTTCCTGCCTTTTGTGGTGCTACGCATGCCTCAACATCCCTACAGCTTTAACCACTAGACATGACACCGGGCCAAGTCGGGTCGCTCACTTTGTCACAAGACAATTTTAAAAAGGACGTGTTTGACCACATAACACACACAGGGGTGGGTGCTGTTTTATTTCCCCCTTGCCTATGCCATCTGCAGTTGTCATAGGCAACGTGATTTAAAGGGGTGCATGAAAATGTTTCTTTTGCTTAAAATTTGGCTTTATGTCCATGCTAAGGTAGTGGTGTTTTTTTCAACTTTTAATAGAGATTATATATTGTGTTTAGAGTTTATTGTTGAGAGGCTGTGATAGTGGCATAATGCTGTGACTTTGGCGTGTTAGATGCACCCAGGCATGCTACCCCTGCTGTCCCAGTTGCATTCCAAAGGTGTTGGCATAATTTTCTGAGATGTCATTGTGGACTTGGTGACCTCCAAGTGGTTGAATTTTGATTTCCAAGTGTCAAGCATTTTTCTCCTATAGACTTTAAGGAGATTCAATATTCGATCGAATAGTCGAGTATCAGGTTCTATACTTGCATCTCCTCTATAGACATCATTGGATGCTGGTGGATGCTCAGCAGCATAAAATGACACTTTTTCACAGGACAGCAGTAGCCAGCAGCACTATGACTTTCCTCGACCCAGAGGGACCTAGAAAAGTAGGAAAAGGTGTGTTTAAAAAAGCTTGTTGAATATGGGCCTGCATTTCAAGACTGGGTTACCGATTGGACAAAATGCAAGCATAACCCATGTGTGCATCTCTTGGGGTGTTTAAGCTGTCCTCAGCTTAAATAAACAGGGAAGGGGCATACCTCTGATGGGGTATGGGAGTGACCCTTCCACCCTCGCTTTGGTCACCCCCATCTCCTTCACTTGTGTATCTGACCGCAAGCACTAAAATAGACAGTTAAACTGCTGTAATTGCCCTCGGCGATGATGTTATTGAGTGCGGCCTACATGACGTGAAGTAGAGGGATGAGGTTATTCATGCCGTAGTCATTGCGGCTGACCAACAGATTGGCTTCCTCAAACAGTACAATTGGCAGAATCACGCATCACTTGCCAGTCCAAGACCTGGAAATTGCAGTTCTGTAAGAAGGTGCCAGAATGCGTGAAGAGGAAGTCAGAGACCGCCAATCTCTGTTGGTAGAGGCGATCCAACATGTGTAGGAACGAGTTCCACTGCGTAGGCTCATCGCAAATCAGCCAATGTTTTTGCAGTCTGAGTTGGCGTTGGATCTTGCAGAGGGCGTTCTGTGTCACTTGCTAGTGGCTAAAGTGGGTACATCCTCGCCATCATCAGCAGATCCTTATGTCCAGGGAAGAAGCGGACGAACCTATGCATGTGGGCCATGCACTTTGCATGTGGGCCATGCACTTTGCATGTGGGCCGACATGATGTTACCTCTGTTGTCCGCCACTATGAAGGCCACCTGCAATTTACCAGGAGTCAGCCACCTTGCTATGTCATCCTCCATGGCACGAAGAAGTTCGCTGCCAGTGTGGCTCTTTTCACTCGGGCTGGGCAGATGCAGCATGGTCAGACAGCAATGGGCTTCGCAACGTTGATTTACCATAGTGACAAGTAGCTCAGTAGCTGGATGAACAGACGATGTGGTGGAGGCAGAGGATGAGGTCCACACTGGATTCTCAGAGGCAATAGTTGTGTGACCTCCGTTGCTCCGGGTTGCCGCTACTGCTCTCCCGGAAGGATATTTATCCAGTGGGCAGCCACAAACATATATTGCCCCTGGCATAGCTGGAACTCCATACGTCTGCGCTTAGGTGTACCCGATGAGAGACAGACACCCGCAAAGAGTCTCCAACCTTCTTCTGCAGGTACTTGTCCACAGATGGAATGGCTTAATGGAATGGAGGAGCGCCTCCCTGGCATCTAGCTGAAGACGCCAGATCCCACATGTGGGGGCCCGGCGTTGCAGCTGCTTCGGCCCCTGGGAGCGCCTTTGTGCTTCATGGTCCTGCTTCCCGCTGTCCCAGCCGGCGCATGCATTCCCGCCTCTTAGGGTGCCCACGTTGCGGCTGTCACTAATTTAAAGGGACACTGCTTTTCTAATTAATTGAGTGCACCAATCACCTGCCCTATAAATAAAGCCCCTATCCTGACATTCCCTGTTGGAGCCTCTGCATGCTTCTCAGTGTGTTCCCAGCTCTCCATTGTTCCTGCACATGGTTCCTGCGCATGTTTCCAGCCGTGTTCCTGCTGCCTGTGGTTCCAGCTGTGAGTTCTGCTGCGTCCTGCTGTCAGCCTAGGTGTCTCCAGCTACACCTTGCCTGCCACTGTTAGCAAACCTAGCCAGGGGTAGTGACCTGGGGGTCATCTGCCGCAGCAAGTCTATGCCGCTTTGAAGACCAGCGGCCCCTTAGACTCTTCTCCCTGGTGCGGCTACGCCATTGCTATTGGTGGTACAGCGGATTAACGACTCCAGTTGTTACAGTATTGGTGGGAGGAACACAGATTCATCCCCTGAATATGACCCCAAGGATGCAATCTGTGGATCGATTTTCCATGTGGGGTCTGCCACATCATCCTCTTACTCTGGGACAAAGGTCTCATCTCTCGAGCGGTCACCCTCCATAGTCACGTGGTAAAGGACTGGACTTTGCCTTTAAGCTGCCCCTCCTTGGCTGTCTTCACTCTTTTGTGGCCTCTGAACTCCTGCAGTCTCTACATTGGCTTCCAATTCCTGGCTCTCTGGATATTCCCCCATGAGAGCTGCTGAGTTGAGTGGCTGAGACTGATGAGGGAGTGCCAGACTTACCAGGAGCCCTGAATGCCGTGGCAAGTGGTATTGTCCCTGAGACAGCACTGGAGAAAGGCAGCAGAAACATTCTCACCTTACCACGGAATGGTGGTGGCGCTACTCTGGGATGACCCTTCAGTTGACTGCTGTCTTTGTGATTGGCCACTGCCTGCCGATGAGCTTGAGTGTTGAAGGATCCAGTCCACTATCCCAACCTGGCTGGTGTTTACATGCCCATTGGCTGAAACAGATAGCTGAAACCTTCCTCCAAATCAGCTTGATTTAACAGTCCTGATTTCCTTGGGTGCTTAGACATATTGCTTTTAATTTAATTAAAAAATAAAATAAAACGCACACTGATTTCTGTAATAAAACCAAATTTGTATAACACAGTAGGAGTGGATTGAGAGCATTGTTGGCAGCTACAACAAACAATCACCTACCATCAGCCCTTCTATCCTCTCCTCTCTGTCCCTATAACGCTCTGTTAGTCTCTCCTCTCTGTTCCTATATCGCTCTGTTAGTCTCTCCTCTCTGTCCCTTTATCGCTCTGTTAGTCTCAACTATCCTCTCTGTCCCTATATTGCCCTGTTAGTCTCTCCCTCCTTTGCTCTAACTGCTTGCTGCCATCCTGCTCTCTCCTCCACACACACAGACTGGCCACCTCCGGAAACGAACTGTCTTATATAGAAGGGGAGGGGGAGGTGCTGACATCACAGAGGGGCCTTCAGCTGATTGGACGGATGCTAGGAATTATGGTTAATCACTTTCTCCAATCCAGTGACGCTCCAGACAGCAGGTGCAGCCCCATTAAAAAAACCTCTCCTGCTTTGGACAGTTCCTGTCTTGGCAGGAGATGTCAGCACAGAGCGCTGTGTTAGACTGAAAATAAAAACATTTCTTGCAGGACATACAGCAGCTAACAAGTATGGGGAGACTTAAAGATTTTTTTAATAGAAGTAAATTACAAATCTATATAACTTTCTGACACCTGTTGATTTGAAAGAAAAAGATTTTTGCTGGACAACCCCTTTAACTAAAATCGGCTCTTTCATCATTTTAGGAACTATCATCATCTCCATGGAGCAGAGGGGTTCTTGCTGGGATAGCTTTACCATAATATCTAATCATCCTAGGAGAAGGCAGCTTGAGGCTATGTTCACACACAATATTTCCAACGGTATTTTTTCAACAAAACCAGGAGCAGGTTGAAAAAGCAGAAACTGCAGCTTTTTACATGATCATTTTGCTCTGTCAGTTCCACTCCTGATTGTTGATGAGCAAAGACTGACAGAAATACTGTGTGTGAACACAGCCTTACACATGTTACAATGAAAAATATAGAAAAGGATCCACAGATTCCACATAGATTTTCTTTAATCTTTATTTCGGCACATGGCCGGCAATTTTATCTACTTTTAATATGCCAAAATAAAGATTAAGCAAAAATTTTATAGAAGCTGTGGATCCGCTTCTACATTTTTCAATGGACTTTGCCAGGGTACGGCCTGCTTCATCCTGGAAACTTACCTCCTGCTTCAGCCGTCTGGACTGGTGAGCTGACTTTCTTGTTGTTCTTACACTTGTTGCATCCCCAGTCAAACCTTTCTGTGATTGTGGAGAAAACAGTCCTGTACCTGAGCAGTGGGAAATCTACCCCCCCCCCCCAGTCTAAGTTTTACTTTCCTTTGTTTTCAGGAGAAACAGAAAAAAAAAACATTTCTGTACTTGGAGGTAAATTATTATTAGATATAATATTAGTTTTTGTCATCTTGAGGAGTCTCCATTGTTCTCATATCTCCATAGCAGTGTATTGGGTAGTGATTAGGGATGAGCGGGTGTACATTACTAGACGAACACCTCACTAGTCTGGGTGGTTGACTGCCTTTAAACTCGATGCAGCTCCATGCCGCTCTGCTCTAGGTGCTGGGAAAAAACTGGATCCAGTACTGGGAAACTGGGAGAAGTGGCATGGAGTTTAAATGCAGCCAACAGACAAGCCGACCACTGAGACAAGTGAAGCGTCTCACTAATAATGTAAATCAACTCATCCCTAGGTGTGATCTTTTATTAATAGAGAAGTCAGACGATTTATAAAATCAGGAAGAGACAAAGGGAAATTAATTATGAGCACGGACTTACCTCTTCCCCTGCCGCGGTAAGTGGCGGGATAGGCTTCGGGACCCCAGCCAGGCTCCGGGATCTCCAATCGGGCATGACCGAGCTGATGGACTGGACACACAGCCAATCAGTGACTGGGGCGGGATGCCACTCCAGTCACTGACTGGATGAGTGGCCAGTCCATCAGCTGGAACAGACCTTTTCCCCCGAGGTGTGACATCATCACAACTCAGAGGCAAATGTCCTGTGGCCGGTCCCGCTGCTCACCACAGGTACAGGGAGAGGTAGGTCCATACTTGTAATCAATTCCCCCCCTGCCTCTACCGGCTGCCTTATTTTATAAATCACCAGACTTCTCCTTTAACTCTTGACCATCATTGTATTTATCGCCCCAGGTAATACTGTACTATTCCTCACACTACTATATACCTGATATATTGGATATCTCTCCCTCGGAGCACAGGACACAGTCATAGCAGCAGGTATGGATGGATTCTCCTGGCTTTTTCCGGCTTCCAGGTAGACATGGGTCTGAGCAGCGGGATACTGGGACCTGAATGAAAAGACAAGAAACTTTACAGAATAGCAAAGACTGAATGTACATGTGTGATAAATGTAATAGTGACCTAGGAGGGTGTATACTACAGGTGATGTGTCCATTCATATACAGTATATCATCCTGAGACCACAATAGGAGTTGGCTGTACCAGGTGTAAATCTACATCTACATTAATGATTAGATACTGAATGGAAACATTTATACAGGTCACTTTTTTCTGTAAAACACCTTGAGTTATGTTGTTTATTAATTGTATAAATTTAACCCCTTAACGACATCGGGCGTAAGTATACGCCCCCGCAGGGTGGGCTTTAACCCAATTTAACCCGATGTTTCCCCAATCGCTGTGTGTTCACACACAGCGGTCGGGGAAAGATGGCCTGCTATAATATATAGCAGGCCATCTGTGCTCGTCGGCACGGGGGGGTAATTAACAGCTCCCGTGCCGACGATCGCTGCTATATGCTGATCAATACAGATCAGCATATAGCAGCTGAAAACAGCTTTCCGGATAATCGGTCCGAGATAGCACCAATCGCCATTAGTGTCCCCAGCAAAGATGGCGCTGATGCCACCCCCACGATCGCCGTGGCAGGCCGGCCAGTACCAGCCGGCCCATCACGGCGATCATACTGTAAAAAAACTGTGTTGCCGGGTTCTGCACCCCTCAGCTAGGTAGCTGAGGGGTGCAGAACAGGTGTGTGTGGTGCAGGTGTACCATACTCACCTGATCTGGGCGTCCGGAGCGAAGATCTGCGGTCCGCGCCGTCCTCGTGTCGTCGTCGGGTCACTTCCGGGTTCGGTCGTCCAGCATCGGAAATTTTCGGAAACACTCGGGTTCGGCGGGCCTCGGCAATCTCTGGCAATCTTCTCTCTACTGCCCCCTAGCGGCTGATCAGTGAATATCATTCACTGATCAGTTACTTTGGGTTAAAAAGATTTTTTTTTTTTTCTTTTTTTGCGCCCTAATGCCGCTGAGTACTGATCAGCATCGCACGTACTGTAAGTGCGCCGCTGATCAGCAACTCCTCTTTGGCGTAGGGGCGTTTTTTCCCCCCTATATCCTACCGCCACTGTCTGCTGATAAGTGCCGCACATAAGTGCGGCATTTATCAGCAGCTCCTTTTTTGGCGTAGGTATATTTTTTCCTTACTGTGAAAAAAACATGTAAAAAACACTACACTACACCACACTACATAGAATAAAGTTTAACACTACACCACTACACATTTACATACCCCATATACCAATCCACGTATAAAGATGGCCCCCAGGGTGTTTTCGGCTTCAGAGGCATACGTTATTATTGCCTCCGACACCGAAACAGCCAGTGAGGATGAATGGGGGGATCCTTCTTTCCTCCATTCATCATCATCATCATCCAGTGACGTGTCTGGGGGTAGCGTGCATAGGCGGATTCTTGCCTCCGACACCGAAACAGCCAGTGAGGATGAATGGGGGGATCCTTCTTTCCTCCATTCATCCTCATCATCATCATCATTTAGTGACGTGTCTGGGGGTTCTAAGCACGGGCGGATTCCGTTGTCCGTCCAAAGAAGGAACACGTTCATTCTTTGAACAGAGGGCAGAATCCGCCCGTGCATAGAATGGAGTGTGACACGAGTGGAGATGCGCGCCTGCATCAGTCCGCCGGGGGGTGCCAACTGCGGAATGCACAAAGGGTTATCCTACGCCATTCCACAGTGTGCACGTACCCTTAGAGTGTATGAAGGAAGGGACACCCGAATACAGCCCCAGAACCCCCTCCTACCCCCTCCAGTCCTCAGAGTTAGTGGGAAGATCATCCGGGAACTGATCTTCCCACTGCTGGATAAAGGTTACCACCTGTATGGGGATAACTTTTATACCAGCATCCCCCTCTTCTGGTCCCTCGCTGCCCGAGCTACTGTAGCTTGCGGCACGATCCAAAAGTATCAGAAGCCGTAATAAAGACCTAATATTTAGCAGCCATGGAGCGGACCCAGCGCTTCTGGATATGAAGGACCCCGTATCGCACCAGGGCAACACTTTCCAGGTGACGTCCCCCACACTGGAAAACAGGAGACCCCAGAAGAAGTGCAGAGTGGATCAGGAAGGACACCATTTTCCAGTGTGACACCTGTCCTGATCACCCCGGCCTCTGCATACAGGATCGCTTCAAGGCGTACCACACGTCATTGGGGTTCTTCATTTTCTAAATTCTGTCCCTCATTCCTATTTCAGGGGTCAAGTTGATCCGGGGATTATTCTGATTGCCAATGTGGAGTCGGGAAGGAATTTTTTCCCAGTGATGAGGCTACTGTCGTCTGCCTCACAAGGGTTTTTTGCCTTCCTCTGGGTCAACACAGGTTGAATTTGATGGACACCTGTCATTTCCAACCTTATAAACTAATAATTGGCCTAATACCCCCAAATAAATTAGAATTGTCCCTTTTCCCCAGCTAAGTAGGTATGGCCGCCATTCCCATTAGAGGATGCCATGATGCAATTATAAAGCCTCTGTGCTGCCAGGACAGCAGAAACCCCCCACAAGTGACCCCAATCTGGAAACTACACCCCATAAGGAATCTAACAAGGGGGGCAGCGGGGATATGGGCCCCTGGTGACGGGCACATTTGTGGCGTGAAAAAGAAAAAAAATTATATTTTATTTTCACGACACATGTTCCACATATGTGCCCGTCACCAGTGGGGTCCATATCCTCACTGCACCCCTTGTTTGATTCCTTATGGGGTTTAGTTTCCAGAATCGGGTCACTTGTGGGGGGTTTCTACTGTCCTGGCAGCACAGGAGCTTTTTAATTACGACATGGCCTCCATCCTCCATTCCAGCCTCTAAATGGCGCTCTGTCCCTTTGGTGAAATGCCCTGTGCCCATATGGCACAATATTTCCACATGTGGGGTATTTTCGTACTCAGTGGAAACTGCCCTACACGTTTTGTGTTCACTTTCTTTTTTAACCCCTTGTGGAAAAGGAAAAAATCAAGGCTAGACCAACATTTAGTGTAAAAAATGTTTGGTTTTTTTTTGTTTTTTTTTTATAAATTGTTTATTTTACAAACATTTAAGTAATACAACACAAAGAGTAAACCCGGAGGTAGTCCAGGTAACAAGGGCTTCAAGGCCTGTGTTACAAATACAGAGATCATCAAACATCATAACTGTTTTGCAACCTTAAATGAACTGCAACTTTCCAAACGAGGGAAAAATAAGACAACGACAAGACCAAGACAGACAGGAGGAGGGAAAACAGAAGAGGGGAGGGGGAGGAACGTAAGGGGAAGGCAGCACACGCTTTGGACCACACCTCAATCGTATGTTTCATGGGACCAAGCATGGTGGGGTGATGTGCGCCTACAGTAGGCGCCCACAGTAACTCACAGGGATGGACAGGGGCCCACCAGATCTTTTCTATTTCCATCCACTTATGCTGGTCTGACCGTCCAACTGAGGATAATTCTCAAGTGTGTAGCTAGGTAATAGGCATACATGTCAGGTAGCGCCAGGCCACCCGAGTGTTTACCCGCGCGGAGCACAGATAGTGAGATTCTGTGTCGACCCCCCTGCCAGAGGAATCGAAGTATCGCCCCTTGGAATTTCCAGAGGGCTGAACGGGAAATAGTCACCGGGAGCGTTTCGACTAAATAGAGGAAACGGGGAAGGACATTCATTTTAATGGCATTAATTCTCCCCAATAAGGATAAGGGGAGAGTGGACCACTTATTAAGATCTACCTTAATCGCTTGAAAAAAGGGGGGAAATTACAGCTATAGAGGGATTGGTATAGCGGGGTAATGTTCGTCCCCAAGTAGCGAATGTGGGTGGACACCCATTTGTATGAGAAAGTCCCCCGAAGGGAGGAGACTACAGCCTCTGGAAGATTCATCGGAAGGGCCTCAGTTTTGTGGGAATTGATTTTGTAGCCCGAGAGGGTCCCATAAAGCTCTAATAGAGAATTCAGGTTAGGGAGAGAGACCACCGGATTGCGAAGCGTTAGCAATATATCATCAGAAAAGAGCGAGAGTTTAAATTCTCTGCCCCTGACCTAAATGCCCTGTACATCTGGAGATAGTCTGATGGTGGCTGCCAGCGGCTCGATACTAAGCACAAATAGTAGGGGAGAGAGGGGGCACCCCTGTCTCGTCCCGTTTTGGATCCGGACCAACTCAGAGGTAGTATGAGGCAATTTCACCCTAGAAGTAGGGCCCGCATAAAGCGCTCTCACTGCTTGGAGAAATGCCCCTGAGAAACCATAATACTGTAGCGTACTAAAAAGAAACTCCCAATTTAGCCTGTCAAAGGCTTTCTCCACGTCTAAACTGAGGAGAAGCCCCTGTGACTTGGTCCTATTCAAAACGTCCACCAGATCTATAGTACGTCTGGTGTTATCTCCTGACTGGCGGTTAAGCAGGAAACCAACCTGGTCTTTATGGATGAGATCAGGCAGGACACCACTCAACCGCAAGGCCAAAAGTTTGGTAAATAGTTTTAAGTCCGCATTAAGCAGGGAGATGGGTCTATAGCTGGCAGGATCCGCTGGATCCTTCCCAGCTTTGGGGAGAACCGTGATATACGAGTTCAGCATAGTAGGGGGAATCGGGTGTCCTTCCATAAAGGAATTAAATAAAGAAATAAGATACGGGGACAAAATATCCGAAAAACACTTATAGTAGGAGTATGGGAGACCGTCCGGTCTGGGAGATTTCCCATTGGGGAGACCTTTAAGGACTTCTGTCAATTCTTCCTCTGATACCGGGCTATTAAGCATCCCTAAATCCTCCGCTGATAGCTTAGGTAGGTTACATGAGTTCAAGTAGTTACCTAGTAGACGGGCACACGCCTGACTATCCGTGGGCAGTGTGTTAGGTAGAGAATAGAGAGAAGAGTAATAAGCAGAGAAAACAGAGGCTATCTCATCAGGATGATATCGTAGGACCCCCCCTCCATCTCTAAGAACAAAGGGTGTGGACTTTGTCGCTTTATCCCTAAGCTGTGCCGCCAAGAGTGAATGTGTTTTATTGGCTTTGTCATAGTATTTATGTCTGGTAAAAGACAGTAGTTTCTCGTCACGGGTAACAGCAAGATCTTTTAACTTGTTGCGCAACGCCACAATGTCCCTGAGTATGGAGAGGGAGGGCCTTTGGGCTAGTAAGATTTCCTTCCTCTTTAACTGTTGTGTACACTGTATGGTCTGGTATGAGGCTGTTTTCTTAAGGTGAGAGGAAAGGGCGTTACAACTGCCCCTAAACACCGCCTTATGGGCCTCCCAGAGGGTGGAAGACTCCGAAACACTGCCCTCATTAACCTGAAAGTAGTCCCTGAGACCATGCGCCAATTTATCTTTATGAACCTTATATTTCAGAAGCGACTCATTGAGTCGCCAATGGCACCTCCTACTGGACCGGGGTGACAATTGGAGATCTATGGTGACCGGAGCATGGTCGGACCACGTAATGGGGTGTATCTCAGAGTCTCTCAGCGCCCTGAGCCCTAGTATGTTCCCTAAAAAGAGATCAATCCGGGTGTGAGTAGAATGAGGATGAGAGAAGAAAGTGTATGATTTGTCTGTGGGGTGGGCAACTCTCCAGAAATCAAAGAGGTGGTGTGACCTCATCAACCTCCGGAAGGCCGAGGCTAATTGGACTGTGTGTTTAGGGGGGGTTCGATGAACTACAGTGGATCTATCCCATATCTCTGAAGGGGGGGTATTAAAGTCTCCACCCAGCAGCAGCAATGACTGCGGTAATTAAGATAATTTGGCATAGACACGTTCCATAAACCTCACTTGACCCTCATTGGGGGCGTACACATTACACAGAGTAATCAGAGTCCCTTCCCATTGTCCCTGAAGTATAACATACCGCCCATAAGGATCTAAGTCGGCACTTTCCACCTGAAGGGGCACAGAATTACGGATCATAATGGCTACCCCTGCCTTTTTCTTGTCATTAGTAGCATTATACACATTCGGGAATTTAAATTGGGCGAACTTAAACGTAGAGGACCTGTCATGGTGCGTCTCCTGCACAAAGGCAATGTCCACCTTTAAGTTGTCGAGCTCTTTAAGGAGCAGTCTCCTTTTAATGTTGGAGTTAAGAACCTTTACGTTTAGTGTCAGTAGGCGCACCATGACAGGAAGAGAGAAAGAACCCACCAGTTATATATGTACCTAGGCCCCTTGTCAGGAGGCAATGAAGACATCAAGACAGAGTCCCAGCGAGCCCTGTCCTGGGGGGGAAACCAGGAGAACATCCCAACTGCCGAAGGATCACATCAGCCAGACCGCTCCTGTCCATGAGAAGTTGAGTCAAAAGAATCCCTAACTTCTGAAAAAAAGAGGGAAGAACGTGAGGGAGGGAAGACAAAGACAAATAACAACACACACATAAAACAAACATCTG
Source organism: Dendropsophus ebraccatus (assembly GCF_027789765.1). Classification (NCBI taxonomy): domain Eukaryota; kingdom Metazoa; phylum Chordata; class Amphibia; order Anura; family Hylidae; genus Dendropsophus; species Dendropsophus ebraccatus. The sequence goes on along the minus strand of NC_091460.1, from coordinate 9,438,453 downwards.
CATAACCACATACTGGGGGGACCACCAGTGCCACACACGGACCCACCAAGAGCCATATTCAATCATGAAAAAATCCAGTAAGCGTACCTCCCACCCTATGGACAAGCCAGTAAGGGCGAGTGGAAGGCCAAACAGTGGGTAAAGGGGGAGGGGGACCAGAAGAAGAGGGAGAAAAAGATATGATAGAGGTAAATGACCACATTGGCTCAAGAGAGGCCTAGCGGTGGAAGACAGTGTTCACTCACAGGTTAGTCTCCAACGCTACAAGTGTGGGGTAACAAAATGAGTAAACATGAGAGTGGTTAGTAAGTATAAACAGCAGGGTCAGGGGATTAGGAAAGAAATCAGGCAAGAATACTCTTTACACAGTCCCGAGCTATATTAATTCCTATGAGGAGGTCCATCCTTGGAAGACAATTCTGGAGCAGGGCGCTTCCGCTGAGGGGGGACCGCCGTCCACACCGGTGAGGGAGGAGGGGGCGGTGGTAGAAGTTCCTAATCCAGAAGGCATGGAAGTGGAATGTCCAATATGGAGCAGAAACGATCAAGATCAGCAGCCACCCTCAGTGTAGCCGACTTGCCATCTCGTCGAGCGGTGAGACTGAAGGGGAATCCCCATCTCTAGGGTATTTCATGGTCACGCAAGGTTTGGAGAAGGGGGCGAAGACGCCTGCGTTTTTGCAGCGTGACCCAGGAGAGGTCTGGAAGAAGCTGCAGGGTGATACCCTCATAAACAATGTCCCTTAGTTCTCTGGCTCGTGATATAATTGCTTGTTTCAGGCAATAGTCTGTAATACAGCAGATAACATCTCTTGGCAGCGATGAAGCGTCTTTAGGGCGAAGGGCACGATGAGCCCTATCCATTTGCACCCTGTGATCACGTGGTGCCTTCAGAATCTGATTAAACAAGTCCTCCAGTGTAGGTCTAAGCTCTGAGTCACGGATCTGTTCAGGGAGGCCCCTCACCCTAATATTGTGTCTCCGCCCCCTGTTGTCAATATCTTCCAAATGCCTCTGATATTCACAGATCGCTGTGTGCTGCTCAGTAATAGTGACATGCAGATCTTTGATATACCTTCCGGTATCATCATGGTCCCCTTCCAGGGCATCAATACGGTGACCCACATTCAATAAATCTTGGCGTATAACGGACAGTTCAGCCTTAAATGTCTCTTTTACCTCATTAATAAGACCTTTGAAATCTTCCTTTGTGGGCATATTCATAAGAAAACGGGACCAATGGGAGTCCAATAACATGGGATTGTCATCCCTGTCTGATACAGTGGATTGGGAGGACCACCAGTCAGGTCTGTCTGTCTCATGGCAATGAGTGGAGTTCCCTGCTGTCTCCGGCTGTTGTTGCTGTAGGGAGCCGGTGTGCTGGCCCTGTTGAAGTGGGGGCACTGCTGTGTTTGCCCGTATGGGAACATGTTGTGGTTTAGGCTGAGGGGCCAAATCACAAGGAGCCCTTACCGCAGATGTTGGCGTGCGGCAGACCGGAGGAGAGTGGGCGTCCGTGGTGACTGATGATGGAGCCGCAGGAGGGGTGGCAGAGTCGTTCACCCCAGGCTGGAATGGAGCGGCTGACGGACTAAGTGTGACGCCCCTGAAGACAGCGGGCGTTTCTTGGGCCCATGTGGGTGTTTGCCGAGGCGAGGGGGGACCCTCCGGGACCTCCAGAGTCCGGTGAGCACCTTGCTGGGCAGGGGAGCCTGGGTCTGAGGCCCTGCGCGCTCTCCTGCTTTGTCAGAGCGCCATCTTGCATCCAGTCTTCTGCGGCGCGGCCGTCATATAAGCATCCATTGTGCCCGTTTGTGAGGGTCCCGGGGCCTGAGACTTGCCGGGGGTCTTTTGAGACTTCTTGAGGACCATGATGTGTCGCTTTTCCCTGACCTGGTGAGGTAGACAGCCACTATAGCTGGTAGCGTGGAGCCGAGCTATCCTTCTATGCGACCGTCTCCATCAGCTTCCGGTACCGCCCCCCAGTGTAAAAAACGTTTAATTTTTACACTAAATCATTGATCTTGTCTTGATTTTTTCATTTTCACAAGGGGTTAAAAGATAAAAAAACACTAAATGTGTAGAGCAATTTCCCCTGAGTACGGAAATACCCCACATGTGGACATAAAGCGCCATGCGGGTGCAGGGTAAGCCTCCAAAGGGAAGGAGCGCCATTTGGCTTTTGGAGGCTGGATTTGGCTGGAATGGATTTCGAGGGCCTTGTTGCATTTAAAAGGCATCTGTGTTGCCAAGACAGTTGAACCCCCACCACAAGTGACCCCATTATGGAAACTACACCCCTCAGGGAATGTAACAAGGGGTGTAGTGAGCATATGGACCCCACTGGTGACGGGCACAAATGTGGAACAATATGGCGTGAAAATGAAATATTACATTTTTTACACTATAATGTGGGTTTAGCCTTAAATTTTTCATTTTCACAAGAGGTTAAAAGAGAAAAAAAAACACAAAATGTGTAGAGCAATTCCCCCTGAGTCCGTAAATACCCCACATGTGGACATTAATTGCCATGTGGGCGCAGAGCAAGCCTCCGAAGGGAAGGAGCGCCATTTGGATTTTGGAGGCTGGATTTGGCCAGAATGGATGATGAACGCCATGTCACATTTACAGAGCCCTCGTGCTGCCAAAACACTGGAAACCCCCCACAAGGGACCCCATTCTGGAAACTACACCCCTCAAGGAATCTAACTAGGGGTGCAGTGAGGATATGGACCCCTTGATGATGGGCACATTTGTGCCGTGAAAGTGAAAAAATGAAAATTTTCTCTTTTACGTCACATTGTTCCACATTTGTGCCCGTCACCAGTGGGGTCCATATGCTCACTGAACCCCTTGTTAGATTTCTTGAGGGGAGTAGTTTCCAGAATGGGGTCACTTGTGGGGGGTTTCCAGTGTCTTGGCAGCACGAGGGGTCTGTAAATGCGACATGACCCTTGAAATCCATTCCAGTAAAATCCAGCTTGCAAAGGCCAACTGGCGCTCCTTCCCTTTGGAGGCTCGTCCTGCGCCCGCTTGGCACTTTATGTCCACATGTGGGGTATTTCTGCACTCTGGAGAAACTGCGCTACATGTTTGTTTGTTTGTTTTTTTCTTTTATCCCCTTGTAAAAATGAAAAATGAAGGCTAGAACAACATTTTAGTGTAAAAAATAGAATTTTTCCTTTTTTACACCACATTGTTCTGAAAATCTGTGAAGCACCTGTGGGGTCCAAATGCTCACCGCACCCCTTGTTACATTCTTTGAGGGGTTCAGTTTTCTAAATGGTGTCCCTTTAGGGGTGTTTTTTAGGTTTTGGCACCCCAGAGCCTCTGCCAACCTGAAGTGGTACGGTCAAAAATGACCAAATATAACGGAGGCGTTCAAATTCACTAGGCGCTCCTTTACATCTGAGGCTTGTGGTTGCGTCAAATAGCGCAATGGGGCCACATATGGGGTATTTCTATAAACTGCAGAAACGGAGCAATCAATATTGGGGTGTATTTCTCTGCTAATAGGTTTATCATTATGAAAGATATTGGATTACAATAAAATCTCTGCACAGAAAATGTAAATTTTCAAATTTCTTACACACTTAGCTTTTATTTCTGTGACTCCCCTAAAGGGTTAAAAAACTTTCTGGATGTGCTTTTGCAGAGTTTGGGGGTGCAGTTTCTGAACTGGGGTGCTTTGTGGGGCTTTCTAACATACAGTCCCCTCAAATACACTTTAAGGCTATGTTCACACTACGTATAAATCTGTACGTATCGCGTTCCGTGAATATGCGGCCAGAAATTTACGTAGTTAGCGTACAATGCAAAGTATACGATCCCGGCTGCACAGTTCACACTTCGTACGAATGTACGCCCCGATCGTATACGGCGCCGTAATAAATGAACAAGACCATTGTTTCTGTCCCGAAGGCTGTAACGTACATATCCCGCGGCTCCGTACGAAGTGGTGATTTCTTCATTTTTCCGCTCTTCTATGCCGATCCAAAAGGTTCTGTCGGGTGTCCGGGGCAAGGTGAAGATTTGCAAGTAAAAGACCGCTGTCAGATCGCTTCGTACAGCGCTCGGGAAGCGTATGTATACTGCGGCCGTACGTTCGCAATGCGTACGCATTGCGTACACACTGCGTACGCATCTGTCCGCACATCGAATATTCGCACGGCCGCTATTTCAGCCGCACATGTACGGCGCCGTACGAAATGCGTACAGATGCGTACGTAGTGTGAACATAGCCTAAACCTGAACAGGTCCCTAAAAATATCTGATTTTGAAATTTTACTGAAAATTTGGAAAATTGCTGCTAATGTTTTAAGCTTCATATTGTCTAAAGAAAATGAAATATAGTTTAATAAAAGCTGCCAACATAAATTAGACATGTTGCTAATGCTATTTAATATATAACTTATGTGGCATAACTATTTTCTGTATAAGCAGAAAGGTTTTAAAGTTGGAAAAATGCATTTTTTCACAATTTTTCACGTTATTTTGGTGTTTTTCATAAAGATTTGTTATGAGTATCGACTCCAATTTACCAGAAATGTAAAGTACAATATGTCACAAGAAAATAATCTCAGAATAGGCTGGATAGGTAAAAGCATCCCAAAGTTATTAATGAATAAAGTGACACAGGTCATATTCATAAAATTTGTCTCTGTCCTTAAGGACATTTCAGGCTCTGTCCTTAAGGGGTTAAAGGGAATCTGTCAGGTCTGTACTAGAAGCTACAGCATGCACACCTCCTCCCCCACTTCTGGAAGCTCAGCATTGTACATCAATCAATCGAGACAGGATGGGTGGGGGAGAGAGAAGGCCAGATGGAGGGGTGGTGCAAAGTTAGGGCACAGATACTCCCGTTTGGCACGGGCTTCAAGTTTAAAAGTATTTTTTTAGGACAATAACTGCATCACCTGCCGAACGGACCGCAGGACAGATCTTGATTAAAAGAAGCTATCCGAAGGTACAAGTGGTTTGGGGGGGTCAGATTGTGGGTACAGAGTCGCTTTAAAGTGTACCTGTCATTTTTGAAAAACTTTTGACCTGTCACAGAGACAGGTCAAAAGTTTTGATTAGTCCGTGTCTGAGTGTTCACACCTGTACTGATTAGGAGAATAATAATAATAATATTATTTATTTGTATAGCGCCAACAGATTCTGCAGTGGGAGAACGAGCAGTGAGAGGACTGTGCTGCGGTCCTTTTTTTGAACCGCGGCCCAGTTTCCCTGTATGGTGCCGCTTTATTCAATGGAGCCGCGTCATGTAGGGGCGGGGGTTTCCTCCGACTGGGGGCGGGCCGTCCCGCCTCCAGTGCTTCACCTACTTCCTGGTAACCATGAACAGAGCGCCGCCGTATGGGCGAACCGGGCCGCGGTTCAAAAAAAAGGACTGCGGTGCCGGCGCCATCCGATTCATGAATGATTTTAAACAGAGTGTACCTCATGGTACATCCTTTTTAAGGAAAAAAAAGAGTTGCCCTTCATAGAGCTCCATTATAAGCCCAACTCTTTTTCCTTACACAGAGCGGGGAGAGAATGCGCTGCAGCACCGTCTTCTCCCAGCTGGTTCTACGGATGAGTACTGGTCTGAACACTCAAATCCGGACTGATCAAATGATTGACCTATCTCTGTGATGTCCCTGTGACATGTAAAAGGTTTTTTTTTAAAACCGTGACAATTCAAAGAGTTTCGGTGATGAAATGTATAATGTAACACATCTAACCTCCTGTGTGTGTTTCCATGTTATAGACTGGGGATTCATGTGGCACGGATCGCGGCCCCGTATATACGTACGGACATGTGAACTGGGCCATAGGATAACATTATTTTCATGTTCTGTCCGCAATTGTGTACCCGCAATTCCGGACCGAACAACGGACGTGTCAATTATGCCTTACTGTTATTGTGGCATAGAGCAGTGCAGCGCTCCTACCAAACAATGTTCTACTGAATAAAAAAATCATCATATAGTGACGTCCCTTTTTGATCTGAGGCATCACTATCCTTTTTCTCTTCATGTGGCCCATACCACCATGATGATTTCTTGCAGCCACAATTCGTCTCTTCACAACCTGCCAGACAAACATCTCAGGCTCCGCACTTTTCTAGCGACTTTCTACCCCTTTTCCCTCCTGTAGGCTCCCATACAGTAATAATTCTGCTGTTTGGTTCAGTAGGTTGCCCCCTGTATGTAGGATCCCCTGCTGTTCCCCCATATAGTAATAATATCTCCTGCTGTGCCCCAACATAGTAATAGCCCCCTGTGCATTCCCCCAGTAGTATATAGCCCCTCTTCTTCCCCCAGTAGTATATATTTCCTGTGTTGCTCCCCAGTAGTATTTAATCCCCCGTGAGCTCACCAAGTTGTATATAGACCCCTGTGCGATCCCCCAGTAGTACATAGCCTCCCTGTGCACTCCCCCTTTAGTATATAGCCCCCTGTGAGCTCCCCCAGTAGAATATAGCCTCCCTGTGTGCTCTCCCAGTAGTATATAGCCTTCCTGTGTGCTCCCCCAGTAATATATAGCCCCCTGTGTGCTCCCCTAGTAGTACATAGCCCCCTTGTGCGCTCCCCCAGTAGTATATAGCATTCCTGTGCGCTCCCCCAGTAGTATATAGCCCCCTGTGCGCTCCCTCAGTAATATATAGCCTCCCCTGCGTGCTCACCTAGTAGCATATAGCCCGCCTGTGCGCTCCCCTAGTAGTATATAGCCTCCCTGTGTGCTTCCCCAGTAGTATACAGCCCCTGTGCGCTCCCCCAGTAGTATATAGCCACCCTGTGCGCTCCTCCAGTAGTATATAGCCCCTATGTGAGCTCCCAGTAGTATATAGCCCCAATGTGCGCTCCCCCAGTAGTATATAGCCCCAATGTGCATTCCCCCAGTAGTATTTAGAACTCCAATTTGTGCTCCCCCAGTAGTATATAGCCCCCCTGTGCTCCCCAGTAGTATATAGTCCCACTGTGCTTCCCCTCCCTTAGAGCATATAACATAAAAAAATAAACACTTATACTCATCTGGGTCCAGGCGTCGCCTCTTCTCTTCCCGCTTGTGGCCGCACTGCTCCCCCAGTAGTATATAGATTCCCTGTGCGCTCCCCCAGTAATATATAGCCCCTCTGTGTGCTCCCCTAGTAGTACATAGCTACCTTGTGCGCTCCCCCAGTAGTATATAGCATTCCTGTGCTCTCCCCCAGTAGCCATGATTAAGGGTTGTGACGAACCAGAAACATGTTGGCGTGAGACTGTGAGAGCCGATGTATTGTCTCCGTTGCTTTCTAAGGATCACAGAATAAAGCTATCATTTAGCACTGCATCGCTGAGCCCAGGTGATTTTCTTCTCTCCCCCAGTAGTATATAGCCCCCTGTGCGCTCCCTCAGTAATATATAGCCTCCCCTGCGTGCTCACCTAGTAGCATATAGCCCGCCTGTGCGCTTCCCTAGTAGTATATAGCCTCCCTGTGTGCTCCCCCAGTAGTATATAGCCCCTGTGCGCTCCCCCAGTAGTATATAGCCCACCTGTGCACTCCTCCAGTAGTATATCACCCCTCTGTGCGCTCCCCAGTAGTATATAGCCCCAATGTGCGCTCCCCTAGTAGTATATAGACCTCTAATTTGTGCTCCCCAGTAGTATATAGACCCCCGCTGTGTGCTCCCCCTCACATATAGCCCCCCTGTGCGCTCCCCCAGTAGTATATAGCCCCCCTGTGCTCCCCAGTAGTATATAGCCCCTCTGTGCTTCCCCTCCCATAGAGCATATAACATAAAAAAACAAACACGTGTACTCATCTGGGTCCAGGCGTCTCTTCTTCTCTTCCCTATTGTGACCGCACTGCAGCAGTCAAAAGAGGCCGCTCTCCCCGTCCTCGTGCCGGTGCTCCAGTGACGTCACTCGAGCTCCGACACCAGAGACAGGACAGAGCGGCCTCTTGTGACCCCTGCTGCCACAAGAGTGACTGACAGGGAGGGAGCCAATGGCTCCCTCTCTCAGTGCTGCTACACTGTAACTGTGAGTGCTCGTTACGAGCGCTCATAGTTACTTACTGTGCAGAAGGTGCCGACATCACATAGAGTCCGGGCGGCATTTGCCAGAGATGCCCTATGGCCAGTCCGGGCCTGCTCACCACTCAAACACTTGGTTTTGGATAAAGGTCATAGGTTGAGACTTAGTGCCCTCAGCTCTGTGTCCAGCTCACTGATGTAGCCAGATGTAGACAGTGTTAGGGTGCGTTCACACCTACAGGATCTGCAGCTGATTTTCTGCAGCAGATTTCAGTTAAATAACTGAACACAGCGTCAAATCTGATGCTGTGTTCAGTTATTTAACTAAAATCTGCTGCAGAAAATCAGCTGCAGATCCTGTAGGTGTGAACGCACCATTAAGCAGGTTGTTCTGGTGCTGCAGTGCTGTAATGTATTAGTGCAGACACAGTACATGCAGTGCCCAACCCATGTAATCCCTGTGGCTTGTTGTATATAATAAACTAGAACTGTACAGTAAGCCAACAGTGCTTTATTAAACATTGGCTTTCTATCAACTGTTTACTACCACAGGGTTTACCAAAAAGAAGCAGACAGGTTTGGCACACATTGCCCCAAGTTTTGCACCAAAGTGGAAAAAATCTTGTTTTAATGAAAGTGTTAAGGATGGGTTTTGGTGGAAAGTGGGGAGGCATTGCCGCATTAATAAATATATATATATATATATATATATATATATATATATATATATATATATATAGATAGATATAGTAAGGGATCAGGTAGCGGGTTAGTCGTCTCCTGGGTAGACGGGCACACTTTGATAGGCACCGACAGAACACTGGAGTTCGTACCTCAGACAGTTTTTTTTAGAGATTGTGGCACAAAAATAAAACAACACAAACAAAATCCTGTGCCTGTCCGGCACTAACTAAACAGCAGGATACCTCTCTAACACGGTGCTGGCCTAATACCAGTCACCACACATAACAGAAGTTGTACGTACCACTTGTATGGCTCTCACAGGTTCTTAGCAGATGACCTGTTCCCAGGCTGAGAGCCAAGGTGTGTCTGCACTCCTGGCCTTTTATAAGACTTGCACACCTGAGGACTGACTGATTAATCAGACAGCCCAAGACCCGGAGTGTCTGGATGGAGTGGGGCCCACCCTCACTTCCCACTCCAGCAACACAGGCCCTCATAATTAGTTTTGTCCAAACCTGATCTGCAGAAACCACAGATCTCTGGACACTCTATTTTCCTGGTTGTTTTTTTATATCACAGACATGATAAATCTTCAGCATATATACACCCCATCTACCACTTCTCCAGACACTCTGTCACTAATATATATATATAATCTTTGCATGTCTTTCTTTATATGTTGCCTAGTAGTGGGGTGGCAACAGCCTGGCATTATTAGGTTAGGGAGGGCCAATATAACTGGCTCTTCCCACCCTGGTAGGGCAAAGATAGGGACCCCATGTTTAGTTATTTATTTTCCTAAATAATTTTGAAAAGAGAGAATTTCTCCCTAAAACATGCCAGATACAAACTAAGCAGTAACAGCCTGACCTTACCAGGATAGGCAGAGCTGTTTATATTGGTCCTCCCCACTATAATAATTACACTCTATTACTACAGAAACATAGATTGTTGGCAGAAAAAGACCACCTGATCCATTAAGTCTGCCCTTTTAGTGTTTCCAACTGTTCTGTTGTCACTGGCCTCTACAAGTCACAAGCCACAAACAAGTTAAAAAAAAAAAAACCTGCGAACCACTAAGGCTAGTGACTGGAGGCACGCCGACAGTGTACCTAGCAATTTGCCTGCTCCTGTATAGCGCTGCAGCACTTTCCTTTGATGTAGCTGCGGCCAAAGTTTCACTGCCCCTGTCCAATCAGCATAAGGTGTTTTTTATATGTGTTGATAGATGACTGGTGAGTCAGCTGTCAGTCAGTCAGCACTAGGGCTGGACCTGGAGCCTTAGCCCCAATCACTTCTAGGGGCTGGGACTCCAGGTACCATATGTATCTTCCCCTCTGCCTCAGTCCTTGCCTGCGATAGTGCCTAGTTTACTAGTGTATCTTGACCTGCATTCATATTCCGGTTACCTGACTTCTGCTATTGACCTTTTGACTACCCCTTGGACACTATTTTGTACTTCGTTGCTCGTTTGGTTTTTGACTTGGAGTCTCCCTTTATTGTGTTGTGTATTTATATTGTTTTGTTCTTTGTTGCACTTTAGTTAGAATAGGGACTGTCGTCCGGTTGTCCATTGCTGCTTAGAGCATCTAAGGCAAGTAGGTAGGGACAGAGGGGTGGGTTCCAGTGTCAGGGCTCACCTGTCCTTGTGTCTTTCTATCCCTATCCTAACACTGTGCTAACAGCTTAACATATTTTACACCAGATGCCAATAAATTCTATATTGGTTACATCTGCCAATAAAGGATGGAAATATCACCAAGTCGTCTATGTGAGGAGATCTAAGCAGTAAGACCACCACCGATAAAAACATTTGACATCTTTTTGTGAAATGTTAAAAGATTATTATTATTATTGTTGTTATTATTATTATTATTATTATTATTATTATTTATGACATACATCTTTTAACCCCTAGCTGCACCAGGACGTTACTGTACCTCCTGGTGCCACTAGGGGAGTTCAGAGGGGGGCATGGCAACCCCGCTCTAGACTGCCACGATCCCGGGCGCCCGGGACTGTGGCTATTAGCAGGCACGGTCCGATCGCCGTGCCCCCTTTCCCCATTTTATAAAAATAAATAAATAAACATGTTTGGTATCGCCGTGTCCGTAATTCCCGATATCGCACGGTAAACGGCGTAAGTGCAAAAAAAATCCAAAGTGCAAAATTGCATATTTTTGGTCGCATCAAATCTAGAAAAATTGTAATAAAAAGTGATCAGTGAAAAGTCTAATATGCACAGTCAAAATACCAATAGAAAGAACACATCATGGCGCAAAAAATGACACCTCACACAGCCCCATAGACCAAAGGATAAAAGCGCTATAAGCCTGGGAATAGAGCAATTTTAAGGAACATATATCTTTTTTAAAAGGTTTAATTTTTTAAAAGCCATCAAATAAAATAAAAGTTATACTTGTTACATATCGTTGTAATTGTACTACAACAAATATTTTTTTTTTTCTTCAATTTCACCACACATATAATTTTTTTTTCTGATTTCACAGCATATTTTAGGCAAAAATTACATCTGCCATTGCAAAGTACCATCAGTGGCTAAAAAAATAAGGGCTCATCTGGGTCTCTAGGGGGAAAATGCAACTGCTATTGCCTTATATACACAAGGAGGAAAAAACGATATCGCAAAAATGAAAACTGGCTGTGTCCCCTAAGGGTTAATTCCCACTCAGTTGTGAGAACTGCTTTTACCTTGGTCACTCTGTCATCACCGCCATGCTGTGTGTGGCATCATTTTTGGGAAGCTCACCTGCTTCCTCACTCACTTTTATTGGTTCTCTGTTTCCTCACTGTCATGCTGTGTCAGGCCTAATTTTTGGAAGGCTCACTTGCTTCCTCACTCACTTTTATTGATTCTCTGTGTTCTCACCGCCATGCTGTGTCAGGCAAAGTTTTTGGGTGGTTCATATGCTAACTCTGTTTTAATGGTTCCCTGTGTTCTCACCGCCATGCTGTGTCAGGCTAAGTTTTCGGGTTGTTCATATGCTACCACTTTTTTAATGTGTTCTCACTGCCATGCTGTGTTAGGCTAAATTTTGGGGTGCTTCATATGCTAACTCTGTATTAAAGGTTCCCTGTGTTCTCACCGCCATTTTGTCTCAGGCTAAGTTTTTGGGTGGTTCATATGCTACCTCTGTTTTAATGGTTCACTGTTTTCTCACTGCCATGCTGTGTCAGGCTAAATTTTGGGGTGGTTCATATGCTACCTTTGTTTTAATGGTTCCCTGTGTTCTCTAGGGCAGTGATTTTCAACCTTTTTTGAGCCGCGGCACACTTTTTATACTTAAAAAATCCCGGGGCACACCACCAACCAAAATGGCACAAAATGACACTAAAACAGTACATATTATACATATAGTTCACGGAGTTCACTCTTGGGGGTTTAAATCAGCTTCTTATCACCACAAGAGCTGCTTTTTAAGCCCTCAAGAGTGACATATGCCGGGCAGAGATCCTTTCAATAAAAAAATCATTTTAAAAAAGGGAAATAAAAAGGACAACCCCCTCATATATACAATCCCATGTAACCTCATACATACAGTCCCATGTATTCCAATATATATATATATATATATATATATATATATATATATATATATATATATACAGTCCCATGTAAACTCATACATACAGTCCCACGTATATGAGCACATAATTATCAGCACCATATACTGTGGTGATGTGCACTGTATAGCGCCACAGTATATGGTGCTGATAATTATGTGGCTCATATAACTGCAGTATAAAGGGGTACAATGAGAAGTACTATGGCCATGAGGCCAGAGTACAAGTGCCCCCTGCTTTGCCCTCATACAGTAATAATGCCACTTGCAGTATACCCCCATATAATAATAATGCCCCTGCAGTATGCCCCCATATATTAATAATGCCCCCTGCAGTATGCCCCCATATAATAATAATAATGCCCCCTGCAGTATACCCCCATATAATAATAATGCCCCCTGCAGTATGCCCCCATATAATAATAATGCCCCTGCAGTATGCTTCCATATAATAATAATGCCCTCTGCAGTATGCCCCATATATTAATGCCCCCTGCAGTATGCCCCATATATTACTGCCCCCTGCAGTATGCCCCCCTTATAGTGCCCCCTTGCAGTATGCCCCCATATATTAATGCCCCCTGCAGTATGCCCCCTGCAGTATGCCCCCATATAATAATAATTGCCCCCTGCAGTATGCCCCCATATAATGCCCCCTGCAGTATGCCCCCATATAATAATAATGCCCCCTGCAGTATGCCCCCATATAATAATAATGCCCCCTGCAGTATGCCCCCATATAATAATAATGCCCCCTGCAGTATGCCCCCATATATTAATGCCCCCATGCAGTATGCCCCCATATAATAATAATGCCCCCTGCAGTATGCCCCCCATATAATAATAATGCCCCCCTGCAGTATGCCCCCATATAATAATGCCCCCTGCAGTATGCCCGCATATAGTGCCCCCTGCAGTATGCCCCCATATATTAATGCCCCCTGCAGTATGCCCCCATATAATAATAATGCCCCCTGCAGTATGCCCCCATATAGGGCCCCTGCAGTATGTCCCCATATAATAATAATGCCCCTGCAGTATGCCCCCATATAATAATAATGCCCCCTGCAGTATGCCCCCATATAGTGCCCCCTGCAGTATGCCCCCATATATTAATGCCCCCATGCAGTATGCCCCCATATAATAATAATGCCCCCTGCAGTATGCCCCCATATAATAATAATGCCCCCTGCAGTATGCCCCATATAATAATAATGCCCCTGCAGTATGCCCCCCATATAATAATGCTCCCTGCAGTATGCCCCCATATAGTGCCCCCTGCAGTATGCCCCCATATATTAATGCCCCCTGCAGTATGCCCCATATAATAATAATGCCCCCTGCAGTATGCCCCCATATAGTGCCCCCTGCAGTATGCCCCCATATATTAATGCCCCCCTGCAGTATGCCCCATATAATAATAATGGCCCCCTGCAGTATGCCCCCATATAATAATAATGCCCCCTGCAGTATGCCCCCATATAATAATAATGCCCCCTGCAGTATGCCCCATATAATAATAATGCCCCCTGCAGTATGTTCCCATATAATGCCCCCTGCAGTATGCCCCCATATAGTGCCCCCTGCAGTATGCCCCCATATATTAATGCCCCCTGCAGTATGCCAATATGCACCAATAGTTTAAAAAAAAACAAAAAACAACAAACCATCATACTCACCTAATCGGCGCTGTGTGTTCTCCCTCCTCTTCAGGCTCCGTCCTGTGAGCCGCGGCGACTTAACCTCCGGCAGGCGTGATGACTTCACATCATCACGCCTGCCGGAGAGGTCACGTCCCGGCCTCCCATAGGCTGCTTGGCATGAAGTGCTGCGGCCTATGGGAGTCAATGTCAGAGCAGGACGCTGACAGGTCCTGCTCTGACATTGTGCGCGATTGAACATCAATCGATCGGCATATCCCCTAGAAGCTGCGCGGCCGCAGCTTCTAGGGATATTAAAGGGACAGTTTCTAATTCCCCTACCGGGATACCCGCGGCACAGCTGGCGGGTTCTCACGGCACACCAGTGTGCCGCGGCACCCCGGTTGGGAAACGCTGCTCTAGGGCACCAACATCTAAACAATGGAAGAAACTGGTAGCAATACACCAAGGTATGTACTCTGTTTGAAGAGGTATTGGATAACACATGCATAGTTTTTTTTTCCTGAGCCATTGCTGACCAATATGGGATGTGGAAGGAGGTGGTGGTGGTGCTGGTGTTTTTTTTTTTTTTTGTGAGCATATGACACATAGTCAAGGGATATACAATCTTTAGTAATTTTTAAATTTTGTAAACCATTGATACATCAAGAGGTTGCAAACCTGTGGAGGAATAAGCAGCATATAGTGATAGTAACACTGCTGAATTTCATACAGTGTATACATGAGATGCATTACATAATTCCAACAAAGTAAAGTACCTATAGCCATAAATACTTAAAGGTTTTCTCTGCACAAATACTAATGGCATATAGCAAGTGTATGTCCTTAAAGGTGTTTTTTACGAAAATGTAACCTATTTTCAACTGTGTAATAAATTAGCATATATTAGTTATTAAAGAGATTTTACTACCTCTCCATGGTCTTTCTGGCTTTCCTTCTGCTTTTAATGCAAACTGTCTCCTCTGTTGTATTCATTAGCACAACTGTCTGATGTACATCCTGTAACAGACTTTCTGTACACTCTCTATCTGATTGGGGTAATTATAGAATGTAAGGGGGCAAGAGAGTTAAGGTTCCCATACACTTTCAATACTGACAGCCAAACTATCAGTTATTTCTCTCTATCACACCCAACCCCTATCAGCACCAAACATCATCCATCTGTAGTTGTTTGGGAGAGCCCATCTTATATTGACAGCCAAAGCAGCTGAAAGCGGCAGGTTTGGCAATCTAAAGTCTTAATGTATGGGGACCTTTAGCTAAATTCCCAGCTAGAGTGTTCACAGAAACAGGCAGTCCATTCAAGGATGTACACTAATAAAAAAGTTGGGCTGATGAAGATAACACAGCAGACAGTTGAATGCATTAAAGAAAGCATAAAACAAAAAGGTAGTAAAAAAATTTTAATTGCCAATATATTTCATTTTTATTAGAATATAGGTTTAATTGTTAGAAAAACCCTAATGTTTCCACCTCTGTGACACTCAACAATCTCTAGAATAAAGTAAGGCAACAATGTAATATAGAGAAACAACTCCGTATGTCCTGTTCACATTTAGGGTACGTTCCCATGTACAGAGTTTGCAGCAGATTTCACCCTGCGAGTTCTTAGAGAAATCCGCTGCGATACTCTGTTCTGTCATTGCCTATGGGTGTGCATTCTCGTAGCAAATTTTTCATTCCGCTGCGAGAATGTAGCCACTGCCTTATTAACCCAGCAGCTGCTCCCGCCTGCTTCTCCGACTCTCAGTTACTGACATTACGCTCAGCCAATCAGTGGCTGAGACAGGACAGTGCACTGATTGGCTGATTGGGGCACCAGTGAGCCAGAAGCGTGGGCAGATAATATATTAGCTGGTTAAAATCCTGGCAGCTGATGGGTTAAGTAGGCAGTGGCTACATTTTTGCAAAGGAATGAAAAATCCGCTGTGAGAATGCAGATCCAGACTCGCAGTGTGAAATCCGATACAACCTCTGCACGTGTGAACATACCCTTAGGGTGTCCATTGAGCTGTTCAGATTGTCGAAGGATGTCCCATCAGGCCAAGGTTTCATTCAGCACCAAATCCATAGAACACACATAGCTTTATTGCAGAGGTCAAGCTACCAGTGCATAACAGGACAGACCCTCCACACAAAAAAGTGTACAAGTTTAAACTTACTACCAGTGAATAACAGGATATAAAGATTTCTACCAAAAAATGTGGTTTAGTGCTGGATGAAACTTATTTTGTACAATATGTCACCCCAATCTGTGCTGAGAATCCCTCTGCTGTACATATATTTAGCATGTCTCAAACTTAGTAAAAATAAACTCATATACAGTTTGTACTACAGACATGCCATAACGCATTTGTTCAAGCTCAAAAATAGTAAGGAAAAAAACAAAAAAGACAGACAGAATACAACCCATTAGAGCATCACTGTGGGACATCTCTGGTAGACAATAAAATAAATAAGATCCACGGCACAGCTATATGTTATACCAGAGATTTAAATTGCACAGAACCCAGAATGTCAGGTTATACATTAAGGCAGATGCATTATACCTACAGTAAGGCCCCAGTCACATTATGTGTTGGTGCACACACAGGCCGGTATCTAGACAGACTGTCAAAATGGGATGCAGATAAATAACCATATGTGCCCACTTATTTTAATTTTCCTGAACATATCTTTTATCCATTTGGGACACAAAAAATGATAAAGGATACGTTCAGGAAAGACAAAACATAGTCAAAATTAGACCACGTTCCGCCCATAGAAGTCAATGGACATGCTAGGCTATACATTGGCATCCCATTTCAACATGTTGCCGACATTAAGATGATGTAAAGAATGGTGTGTGTACAAAAACATGGTAGGAATGGGCCTAGGAAGCAGGCGAAAAAAACCAAACAGTAATCGAAACGTTAAAATTTTACAGAACAGGTCCATCTTGTCAGTGTATTTCAATGTCATTCAATGTCCTATTATTAAGATTGTATCTGCCAAACAATAAGATGGCTTCTTTCTGATCTCCTGTATCTTGGATTTGTTTGCAGAAGATCTCCATAACCTTCATCTGTGTCTCCAGTTTCATCACCTATATAAAGTAAAAAAAACATATAACATGGTGGAGTTAATATACTGGGATCATCTATCCATCATAACTCCTTACATACCGATCTTGAAGTTGATGTATCCTTCCCCTCCACTCATTACTAACATGCTGGAGTTTCTTGCATTTTTCGCTGCCCCCTCCTGGCAAAGAGGGTTGATGCAACCTGTTGAATACATGGTTTTCAGTATTATTATAATCCTGCTATATATTATAATTGTTTATGCTATGTAGCTGTAGGTGGGAGTGGTTTGTCTGTGGTTCATTCTACTTACCTTGTACCTAAAAAACAATAAGGTGAGTTTATGTAGCAAAGAGAAACTTTATTAATTACATGTGTAAAAACATAATTATAAAAAGAGAAAAACCAAACATTAAAAGGACAGTGGCTAACCAGGAGGAGATAACAAATAATTTAATTACACAGGCTTCGATCCCTAAATAAAACAGCATAAACGGGCTGAATAAATACATAGAAAATTCAGAGGATAGACATCATTGATGATTATAGAATATAAAGTGCTAGTGCATAAGAGGTACTGATAACATCACTATATCTGGAGTCTATCTACTGAAAACTGTATATATTTCGTACCCCACTCAAATTAGGGATCCAGCAACATCTATTCCTTTGAAGAGTTTGTCGTGACCAACCTCCAGGACGCCACTAGCCCAACGCACATTTTGTTCAACCCCTGGATGAAGGCAAGGAAACGTGCATCAAGGCGGTGGCGTCCCGGAGGTTGGTCACGAGAAAAGCTTTAAAAGGTATAGACGTTGCTGGATCCCTAAGTTGAGTGGGGTAGACTCCTGATATAGTGATGTTATCAGTACCTTTTATGCGCCAGCACTTTATATTCTGTAATCATGTATGATGTCTATCCTATGAATTTTCTATGTATTTTATCTGCCCATTTATGTCATTTTGTTCAAGATTGCGGCCTGTGTAATTAAATATTATTTGTTATCTCCTCCTGAATAGCCACTGTTCTTTTAATGTTTGGTTTTTCTCTTTTTATAATGTTTTTAAATATGTAATTAATAAAGATTCTCTTTGCTACAACTTCATGCTTACAAGTAGACACTGATCATCAGATTTTTTTTTGCATGTGGACAAATTGTGAGTATATTACCTTGTACCTAGTTGTGAACCACGTCCTGCAGAGATTTCATTTATTCATTCAGTAATTACGCTATATGGTACACTGTGTTCTCCTCAGAGAGAAGTTATAAAGTGTTTCTTATATATAAATCCACTCACCTTGTTTAGATATATACTGACATCTACTGGCCATCCCAACTAATTACACCTCTCATGTATAACACAATTGCAAAAACTGCTTTTGCACACAATCTGACTGGTCTGGTAATAACTTGTCTGAGATGGTTAAGTAACCCTTTCCAACCTGATGAGCATGAAAGTGTCTACTTCTGAGGTCCTCAAAAACCTCTTTTGTGGATAGGTGTTACAGCATGCACAAAGCTGTGCTGTGAAGATCAGACTCCCTGTTCTGTAAATAAACAGTCACCTCCTCCCAACTGATTGTCATCACATTGACAGACTTCACTTTCAAACTATCTGCTTGCCAGGAGTTTCCAATTCCGGTCTGCAGCACATCGTCCATAATTACGGACCGTGCACGGATGTGTGAATGACCCCTTTTTGGTTTATATACTTTTGCCGCTCACAAATCAGTGGTATTGGATCAGTTTTCTTTTTAATGTTTTTGACTTGCTTGTTTGTTTTTGTTCTCTTTATCTTCTTTTATTATCTGGCCAAAAACTATTTTTTAACATGTTATTTTATAAGCACAGTTAGACAAATTCCTAATATACACTAATTATGGGGAATACACATATAGTGCTTCTTACCTCAATTTACTAGATCAGGCAGGCTTAAAGAGTCACTGTCGTATTTTTATTTTTTTTGCATAAATTAATAGTCTAGGCGATTTTAAGAAACTTTGTAATTGGGTTTTTTTAGCCAAATATGCCATTATCTGCATTAAAAAGCCTTTTCCCAGGTCCCCCCTCCCTCCTCTTTCCATCCACTGCAAAATATCAGGAAATTGTGACTTGTTGCATCAGGCACAACCCTGTCTGTTCTAGGGAGAGGGGAGGGGGGAGGAGGATAGCAGCAGAAAGCAGATAACAGAGGATTACAGGCATGGAGCTGAGTGACAGCTGTAATCAGAGCTCAGAGAGGTCAGTGGTGACTGTCAGAGGAGATAGAGGGTGATGTATTTGTAGATTAACTCTTTGTTGTCCTGTTTTGGTGTTTTATTTAGCTCTCTCCATAGGAGAACAATGAAGACAGGGGGGAGAGCTTCAAACTGCTTTTTCATGATAAAAATGCTTTTTTCGGCTAATGAACCTAATTACAAAGTTTCTTAAAATCGCCTGGACTATTGATTTCTGCTTTAAAAAAATTAACGACAGTGACACATAAAATTTGTCTAAAAAGACAAATCCCCAGCCTATACCTGCAGAATCCAGCAGGGGGCACAGTATATGTAGAAATTACATGTAATGGCCATTCCTGTGCTTTTCTGCCCAAAATTCAGCTACCCGATCCCATCAGAAGTTCTGTCCAGTGTAGTGAACAGCCCCCCCCCCATCCTGACAGGAGCCCCAAGTCCTTGCACTAGACCCCTTAAAGTCCCCAAACACTCCTGGCCACCCGATCGCATAAGAAGTAGCAGCCTCTTCCTGTGCAGTGCTCGGCTATGGCAGTCCCCGTGATAGAGAAGCGTTCAGCCCCCTGCACGGCACAGGGTTGGTGATCAGTTGCTGAGGCAAGTAGTGGTGAGCGGATCTGTCAAAATGTTCAGGTTCAGTAAAGTTATTCGAACCCGAACAATGACTGTTTGATTCCCCACGGCTGCATAAGTTGGATATATGTTTCCCTGGCAGCCCTCGGGGCAAGTAAAGATGTTAATCCCTAAGAGCAACATTATCAGGCAAGTGTGCGAGTCGCACTGTGCTACTATATACTTGGTATCAAGGCTAAAAGCACAGTAATCCCCCCATTAACAGGCTTCCTCTTTAGTAAAAGACTTTGCTGTCCTGGCATGATGGGCATAGTAGTTTTACAACAGCTGGAGGGCTGAATGTACTGTACCTCATCCCTGCTTTAATGAATGGCTGTAGCTAAAATGTTTGTCTTGATGGACAAAGAGAGTATACACAACCATAGTAGTGCACCCTGCACTACCTGCTATACGAAGGATAACAGAAATCTGCAATGAAGATTATATAGAGAGTTGCTTAGTATTGTTTAGAGAGCCAATGAACAATAAAGAGAAAACTGGGAAGGTATCTAGAGCTTTTTATAATACTTTTCGCAGGTTAAATAGGAAATTGATTCTTACCTTGAACACATGCAAAGAATTTCACGGAATCTCTGTGACCATGAAACGAGACTTGTGCGCACTCCAGGGAACAGTAGGGGCCACTTTGATTCATGATATCCTCATTTTCTTTGATTCTTCCTGCCTGTTCATTTGTTTCTACAAATATGAAGCAAATAATTACAACCGTTTCATTGATTTTTTAATTATTAGTGAGGGTATACAGGTATACAGATGACTAATAAAGGGGACATGGCATCTCCCTATTGTCCTATTAGAAGCATCCATAAGCTGTAGTGCACAGAATTCTGATGCCATGACTTTAAAGAGACTCTGTCAGTAGATTTATGGTGTCCATATTTAAGGGTAGTATAAACTAGTGACAAAGAAGCTGAACAGAATGATATATCACTTAAATTGTTCTGTGCAGCTGATCTAGAGATATCATCCTGAACAACATGGACAATAAGTAGTCCTCTCAATTATGCACATGAGCCCAGTAGTTCTGGACATTCATGAGAAGCAGAAAACTCCGCCCACTGGCTGCTGATTGGCAGTTATACATCGATGCCATGTATAGGCAGTTAGCTGTAAGGTAGGGGGAGGGGTGTGGCAAGAATTACATTCTCCTGCATATTAGGAGAACGGCTGAATAGAATGATGTAAGTAATACACCGATCTGTTCAGTATTTCTATCACTAGCTTATGCCGCCCTCATTTAAGGCAGCATAAACCTAGTGACATATTCTCTTTAAGTTATCTCTGTCGAAATGGACGTTTGGCTGATATACGGTAGTTATTAAAACGTATGGCCACCTTTACTCTCATAGACCACAGGTTACTCTAGACCTGCACCCTAAAAGAAGCTGGCTGCACTTTGAGGCACTGTTTCTACTAAGCTGAGCACTCTGAAAATGATAGATTTAAAAACTCCAAATCAGCTTGACAATTACGGCTAGGTTCACACTGCGTTTTTGCAATCCGTTTTTTGCAAAAAATGGATTAAAATAAAAAGTACATTTTGGTGCATCCGTTTTTTTGTTGACTTTCATTGTAAAAAAAAAAAAAAAAAAGGATCCGTTTTTTTTTTTGACGGACACAAAAACGTAGCTGACACTACTTTTGTGTCCGCCAAAAAAAGGATGCGTTTTGATCCGTTCTTTTTTTACAATGGAAAAACGGATCAAAACGGATGCACACAAATGCATTCGGGTTTTTTCATCCATTTTTGCAAAAAACGGATGAAAAAAAAACGATTGCAAAAACGCAGTGTGAACCTAGCCTACTGCTGCTATTTGGCATGTTGTTTTAACACTTTCTATTCCAGAGTTCACAGCCTAGAGCAGTGCTTCTTAAACTGTGAGGCGCCCCCTAGTTGTTGGTGAGGCACAGCTGGGGAGGCAGTATTCACAAAAGTGAGCTGCACAGTTCTTTCCTTGGCTGTAACATTCTTTGGTTTAAGAACATTATTGACTTATTTTGTACTTATTTTAATGTTATACAGAGTTTACAAGCCAGATGAAGGGTAGACTTCGCAATAGTTTTCATTTTTGCATGGACTTCAAGCACAGATGGAGAAAAAGTTTGAGAAGCACTGGCCTAGAGGGAACACTGCACTGAGGACGTCTGCGTGAAGTCTGCCAAGGTGACTAAATACTATATGGGGGGCACATGGAGAACATTACTACTGTATGGGATCATAAAGGACATTATTACTGTATTGGGGGGGGCATAAAAGCACCTTTAAGGGATACTATTATGATGTTTGGGCACCAAACAGGGACATTATTACTATGGATGGCATGTCTGTCAAGGATGAGGAAAAAGTGGGGATGGTGTTGGAAAAGTGAAAGGTCAACCTGGTTTGAGAGGCAAATTCTGCAAAGATTAGTCATGGTTGGAAGACGTTTTGATGGGATGGACTCCAATCAGAGAAGACATCATGTATGAGTCACTGGATTTAACTGTCCTGTATTCACTTCTATGGTTTGCACAGAGACTATGTAAAATCTAGCACTATATGATCACTGTATAGTGGTAACATTGGTTTTAACCTGTGACAGGATGGCAGTATTTTTAAGTCTTTATGTGGTCACAGTGTAGTGCTTTAGTGGTACTATTAGTAATACTATTAGTAATAACGGACTTGGTATACTGGGATTTGCTCAATAACCGGATGACTATACAATTTGTTCCTTGTCACAGTTATAATTAACATAGGAGTCTGGATTTATTTAATAACTTTGTGTGAGTCTAAATGAATTTAGCTTTCTTGTCTCTGGTTTAACTTAAGTGTGTGGTGTAGGGTCTGTATTGGTTTCTGTTGCTAGAATGGATAACAGAAATTAAAGATTTCTCAGCACAAACTCTGGAGTTATCTGAGGACATAGTAATATTAGTCTGGGTCAGATGGAGAAGAAAAGGAAAGAGAACATCTACAATCATAGTCATAATTTAAAGTGTACCTATGATTTCAACAAATTTCTGAAAGTTTTTATCTGTGGGGCTCCAGGTGCTGAGACCCCCACTGATCCATTGAATAAATGGGCAGAAGCTTGTGATTGCACACACTGAGCTCCATAGACTTCCATTTGGATTCCTGGGGGTCTTGCATTTATTGATAAAAACATCTCTGACTCAGGCTTAACTAAACTTCCCTCTGATGCCATTGCCTCATTAGAAGCCCCCCTACTCCCCCCAGGCTTAGGCCCTAACGTGCTATCTTTGGTGGGCTCTCTTTATTCTTCCCCCACAACAGCTGTCTTGATCAACGGTCTTCTCTTATCTACCTTTATCATTACCAACAGCACCCGCCAGGGTTGCCCCCCGCTCCCCCACGATTTTCATTCTTACCCTAGAACTGCTCCTATGCTACATTAGGTGCAATGTCAATATTACAGGGATCTCTATCCGGGGACATATCCATAAACTTACTGTGTATGTGGACGACTTACTGTTCTTTCTTTTTAATCCACTAATATCTCTCAATAACCTGCTGTCTGAACTAATACAGTATTGTGCCCTTTCCAATTATAAAATTATTTAGCAAAAAAAAAAATCTGAGACCCTCAACATGTCTCTCCCTTCTTCTACAGTACAATCATGCTCTTCTTTCTTTCCATTCAAGTGGTACCCCTCCTTGCTGAATTCTCAGGGTTCACCTTACACCTCGTGTCTTGTTTCAGGCTATGTTCCCTCCCCTCCTGAAGTCCATCTCATCCGACCTTCCTAGGTGGAACAAAGGCACTTTAATCTGGTTTGGGTGGTGCTCTATTTTCAAAATTAAAGCAACTCTGTAGCCACAATCGGACCCCCCTAAACCACTTGTACCTTCGGATAGGGGCTTTTGATCAAAGATCTGTCCTGGGGTCCGTTCGGCAGGTGATGCAGTTATTGTCCCAAAAACAACTTTTAAACTTGCAGCCCCGTGCCCAATGGCCGAGGTTTAGAGTATCTGTACCCTAACTTTGTACCACCCCTCCGTCCCACCTCCCCACCCTCTTCATTATTAGGAATACCACTGGAATATTTTCTTCTGTCTAAACATTGCACTGGTGCCTTAATGATCCAGTCCATATTCAGTATTCACACAGCTGAGGAATAGTGGACAATCTGCCTGGAGCATTCCTAACGATGAGGAGGACGGGGAGGAGGGACAGAGAGGGTGTGCCAGCCTAATGCATACATAATCTAAGCCCCGACCTTTGGAAACGGGGCTGCCAGTTTAAAAGTTGTTTTTAAACTGCTTCACCTGCCCAACGTACCCCAGGACAGATGTTGGATTAAAACCAGCTATCCGAAGGTACAAGAGGTTGGGGGGGGGGGGGGGGGTGTCAGATTGTGGGTACAGAGTCACTTTAACATATTGCTGCATCTGCTATTTCTGTTCCATACACTCCCGATTTAGATCCCCATCTCCTTTTTTTACTACCTTTCCTCCTTACTCACTAAATTTATTTGGGCTCACAAACCTGCCAGGCTAGCTAAAACTACTGTGTACCGCACTAAGATGCTTGGGGGTAACTTGCATCTTTACTCTGTTGCCTCCCACCTTACAAGGGTCATTGACCAGCATAGACATGCTGCCACTCAGTTGTCAGTCTCTATGGAGCACAATATCTTCCACCCATCATTTCCCCTTACCTCTGCTCCCTGGGTCTCTTCCTCTTCTAAACAATTCCTAGCCCACCAAACAATAACGCCCATCCTCAAACTCTGTGACACTTACCTAAGGGCCACCTCACCCCCCCCAACCCTCTCCTCTTGTCCGATTGTCAATTCCCCCCCCCCCAAAAAAAAAAAAAAAAACAATGCTGAGTTTCCATAGCAAATATATCTTTATTGAATAATTAATCTTCCTAAAAGCATGTTAAAAAGAACCATACATTAAAAAGACAGTGGCTGTCCTGGAGGATATTACTAATATTGCCAGCATCAACTATGTCACAGTCTCAGAACATAATTGTGGCACCCCAGAAGAGTTCCGTAGATACCGGCAATAGGTAATGCTATGTAATAGTATCATTGATACGTGAGGGATATTATTCTTAGTATGCACAGCGATAGCTTAGCTCCGGATTATTGTAGTGGCACTTTGCATTTATACTTTTTACTGTATTCAGCATTCAATATTGTACGCTAAAACAAGTATGTGTACTCTGTCTGACAATTATGTTCTGAGACTGGCCGGCAGAGGTCACTTACCTACCACGTTCCAGCACCGGGTCCCGGGTCGCACCGCCCGGTACACCCATCCCGCGGTTGCTTCCTGGTGTGAACTGCCGCATGGGATGTGACGTCTCAAAGCAGCTCAGCCATTCAGCGGCCGAAGCGGGACTTTGCTACGGCCGCAGAATGGCTGAGCTGCCTTGAGACGTCACATCTCATGCGGCAGCTTACACCAGGAAGTGGCCGCAGGACGGGTGTACCGGGCGGCGCGATCTGGCACTGGAACGGGGTAGGTAAGTGGCCTCTGCCGTCCATAACCACCCCATCCCCGGCCATAACTGAAAAATACCCCCGGGCCGGAGTACCCCTTTAATCGCACCTTTGAAACCTAATGTTCAAGCTCTGGACCCCTCCTGCATTCCCTTTCCATCCTCTATGCCTGGTGGGCTCTCCCCCGACATGCCTTGCTCTTCCTATATTAATGGGAGACAGACCTTGAGATCTCATCAGACACTCAGGTTTCTCAAATCCTCTAGATACCAAGAGGCGAGCTTTAAAATATTATCACTTTGGTATCACGGCCCCTCTCGGCTGCAGCGGATCTTCCCCATAGTTCCACCTAGGTGTTGGAGGGGCTGTGGTGAAGAGGTTACCCTCCTCCATACCTTTTAAAGTTGCCTAAAACGTTCTCATGATATTGAAAGGTTACCTAATTTATAGAATGGAGGATCTAACTGTGCAACCTTTATGACCGCAACATCCGCTTTTGCCGAACTTAGAAGATATTATAAAATATTCCCGAGGTTCCAGGTGCTGAGACATGCAAGGGGTTGAAAAAGCTGAAATGGTAGGTACACTTTAAAGAGGACAAACTATATCTTCCTTAGTAAATGCCTATGAGATAACAATTCTGCAGAACGTTTAAATAAAACTTGTGGCATTCCTCTCTTATTCCTCCTGGAAACATATGAACAAGACCTTAACTATTCAGAGAGATTTGGGAACACTCATAATTGCACTTAGTTTTATTACAATGTTTAAGCCACATAAATATCTTGTATAAATCATCTCACCCTTAGAGAAAGGAATGGAAACAACAACACCGCAGGAAGTTCCAACCCACAAGCGATCACATAATACAGACAGTGCAGAGACTTGTGCCATTGACTTAAAGCTGCTACATCCTGCAAAAGAAGTTTAATACTTTATTTTAAATTACATCAGCTTTATATTATGCACAGAAACTGCAGACATGGGCAGACGGCTGATAGAGACATAAAAGAAATGATACCAGCTTCTAAGCTGATAGCTGTTCACAAATTATAAAATCAGGTTTTCCTTCCAAGCTGAGGGTAACTGACCAGCAGCATATATAACTCCTCTCCCCCACCCCTCCCTGCTTTGCCTCCAGCACTGAGCCCTGTACGTTAATCCTCCAGGGCACGGAGGGTGGAGGCATACATACATGCTGCAGCTAAGCACTGCCTATGTGGCACTTGAGCTTGGAAAGAAAACGTGATTTTCTAACTTTGCAAGAACCCAACAGATCTTTTTATCTCCCTATTAAAGCTTTCGGACTATGCCTGAAGCTCTGAGCATTACAGATCCCCTTTATAAATGTACATCAAATCTGGCACACAAAAAATACATATAAATCATTCAGGCAGTGTAATACAACGGATGCTACAAAAAGCAAGGGAAAAAGTTACTGCTGATGCACACAGCAAGTAAAGAGCTGAAAGATATAAATGTCCCTGGCCACACAAGAGTTGACCTCTGGAAGGAAAACCAAAAGATCCTTTTGAAAAGGCTAAACCACGATTTAAGACCAGGTCACAGAGGGCAAACAAAAGTTACTTTCTAGAAGAAAGCTTATAAAACCTTTTGAAGTGAACCAGGCAACCTTTATGACCAGGTTTATGGAGGGATCTGACACTTTGGGTTTCTGGCATACAACTTCAAAGAACAGGCAGATGAACATCCTAACCTAACACCCTCTGTACTAAGACCCAATTAAATACTCATGGACCTCTCCCCTTTTATCACCTAAACGGCCAATAAGTAACCCTAAATTGTCATAATGAACTGAAACCTGATCTAGAGCAGGATGCTATAAAGAATGCCTGTGACCACAGGAAATAGGTCGCAGTGTGGGGGGTCAGGCTGACTCAGCTCTGATCCAATACATTCCGTCCTCCCCTCTGGGAAAGCAGAAGAGGCTAGACATACTGTAAGTCTTACATACTTTCTGCTTATTGTCTCCTTTTCATTTTATAATCGTTTTGGACTTTTGTACGTCATTTTATTTGGACTTTCACATTAACGTTTAAACCATCACATTTGGCCCTTGCAAGCTCTAAAATGTCTGCGTTTTTAACCCTTTCATTGCCGAGAGCAGAGAGTGTGTGTGTGTCAGGACATATCACCCAAGGTATGCCAGTCGGTATTCAGGGTGCATGGACTGTGTTGGGGTGGGATTTATGCTGATTTGCAATAAGAGTGTAAAATTACAAGCAAAAATGAGTGAATGAAGATCGATCAGCCCCTTGTAGTAGCCCCCACCACAGACACATTGTCACACAATCAGTAGCGGATTATAATAGGCCCTTTTCGGGCGGTAGTCCGGGGCCCTGAGCTCCTGGGGGGCCCATGACCACCAAAAAAGACTTTTACTTTCAGGGGTGTATTGTCTCCTGGCTACAGTTCTGCCATGATTTGCAAAAAATCGCATTTTATGGAAATTTTGCACAAATCAGAGCATTATGACATTATCTATCCTGTACTCTGAACACCACGCTAGTGCAGTGGGGTGGGTGGTGGGGGGCAGGCTTGGTGAACTGCCCGGGGCCTATGGTAAAGTTAATCCGCCCCTGCACACAATCTCAAAATTAGCTTTGTATACTGGTGTATTTAAACATGTCAAAACTGAATATAATTATTATTTTAGATGTATATTTTGTCAGGTGAAGGTGGGATACGGACAATGATATGCAAACCACTGCAAATTTTACATTTAAAATGGTTGCAAGCAGTTTAAGGTTAGATTCGCCCCCTGCGTCTTCAGGGGATATATCAGCAACATTTCCCTTTAACTTACTAAACCAAATGAGGCCAGGTTTCCTTTTGTTCTTTTCTCTTTTGCATATTGTAAACTTTAAGATTAAATGTCACTAAGCAATTGCATTTATATAGGTCATTGATCTATAAGTTCCATTCCCTCACTTAACATAGAAACTCATCCAACAGGTAAGGGTATGTTCAGAACAAAGCCATCAAGGTTGGATGGTAGAAGTCTGAGGCATTCTCTTTGATTTGCTATTTGTAAGCTACTGTATGGATGTGGATTAGTCCTGCTCATTGGGTTAGTCATCCAGGCTACCGGACACCAGGTGGGCAGCCCTGGACAGCCCTGCAGTTTCCACCACAAACATTGGTGGCAGCAGATGAATGTATATCACCCTTACTCGATGGAGGTTGAGTGGTAGATAAAAAGTAGACATTTATTTTAATGAAGTTCTATTACAAATGTAATTTTATTAAAGCAATGTATAAGGAAAAACAGAATGTCTAGAGTTCTGTTTTAAAGATGTTTTCTGAGAACCACATGATTTACAACAATCTTTCACTGGAAATCGGGAAATAGAAATATTGAAGTGTCATTTTTTTTAAAGAAATCAATAGACCAGGCGATTTAAGGACACTTTGTAGTTGGGTTTATTAGGCGAAAAATGCATTTTTATCATGAAAAAGCAGTTTGAAGCTCTCCCCCCTGTCTTCATTGTTCTATTATGGAGAGGGGAGGGGTGGAGGGAGATGAGGCACCAAAACAGGACAACAAAGAGTTAATTTACAGCGACATCACCGGCTATCTCCTCAAACAGTCAGACCGACCTCTCTGACCTCTGAATACTGGCTTTCACACAGGTCCCACTGTGTAATCCTTTGTTCTCTGCTGGCAACTAATCTCCCCCCTTTCCCTATCCATAGAACAGACAGGGCCCAACGGATGTAAAAGAGTTAAGATTTCCTGATAATGGGAATGGGGAACCTGGGGAAAGGCTTTTTGAATGCAGATAATGGCATATTTGCCTAATAAACCCAATTACAAAGTTTTTTTAATCGCCTTTAAATATATTCATTGTCATGTGGAAAAAAAACTGCTATCAGATTACATGACAATAGCAGCCAACCAAGGCACAGCTCAACATTATATATTTAAAACATTTATATCTTGATCTCCTTTTCCATCAGGAAAAAACCCTTTAAGAATCACAATATGCAATATGATAAGTGCTGTCAGTATCTCTCACCCAACATCCTTTGAATGAAAGGTTCTAATTCCAGTTCTTGTAAAGGTTGCCCCGTCTCTGGATGGAACAGACGTAAAACAGAATCCAAGCGCACAGATACCCACACTCCGTCTCTAGCAGCAGCAATGTGCCTTACTTGGCTTTCAGAGCGAGACGTTGCTTCAAACCATATCTAATTGTCAAAAAGCACAAAGGAATTAACTGGGCCAGGAAAAAGGTGTCCATCTTTGTCACATCTAACATTCTTTGCTAATTGTTATCTGCATATAACTTTATAACAGTCAGAGCTTCTGATAGAGAACTTTAACACTTAGCTGTCATGTAAATGTAATTTTTCAGAAATCAATAAATATCAATAGTACAAGCGATTTTAAGAAATTCTGTAATAGGCTGTATTCCAACGTTCCGTGACTAGGAATGTCTGTAACGGAGTCTACCCCGCCTGGACAGCATCTGATAAGATGCTGAGAGCGGGGGAGAACTGATATGTGCCGTGCTGTAATGCCACGGTTTCCCAGTCTCCACCCCCCCCTCACTTCAGAAGAAGCAGGATTTCTGTATACACTATGGTCTATGAATGGGCCGAGGAGGATGAGTGAGCCGGGGGAGGATCCCAGACTAGCAGTGACCTTTCTGATCTTTGAATCCAGCTTTTTATGTGCCCAGTCTCCAAATGGCAGGACTGTTTTTCTCCTCTTCCTACTCACTCATCCCTCTCAGGCCCTCCCCGCTTTTTGGAGTACAGAAAGAGGCTTTTTTGCCTAATAAAACCTATTACAAAGTTTCTTAAAATTGCTTGTACTTGATTACTGCAAAAAAAAAAAAAAAATGAAATGACAGTTACACTTTAAATAATTTTACTCTACTTTATTCTCCACAAGTGCTGACCCACTATGTAAAGACAAGTGTGAACTACTACTACTACTAACAACATGTTACTACCTACCAATTTGTATCAACATATTAATAGGGGGTTCCGGGCAAAATATACTGATTGGACCCACGTAATCAGCTGATCAGACCCGCTCGGTCAGCTGTTTGGTGCCCACTTAGTGGCGTAGCTGCCATAGAGGCAGGGTAGGCAGTTTCTATGGGGCCCGTGCAGTAGAGCGACCCCGGGGAAGAAGGTTAGAACATGTCCTTCTGCTTAACCCCTCATGTACTGCAGTGTGTAAGTGACCCAATGTTTACTTACATGCTGCAACACAAAGAAAGGGTTAACAAGCAGAAGACAGATCTCTGCTTCACTGCTCTGACAATCTCTGACTTCTGTTTTCTAGCTGGCAATCAAGTAGGAAAGGAAAATGTGCAGCGCTCCATGCAGAGGTCAGGGGTTACCAGTGCACCAGCAGTAAAGCATATATATATGCGCTGTGCTTTGTGTTGTGCGTGGGGGAGGTGGGCCCCTAAGGTGGGCTATGGGGCACTAAGCAGTGAACAGAGTTTCTTTTCTTTCACTGTGTAGTGGTGTGTAACTGTTCCCTTTAAGTGCATAGGAGCTGAACTGTTACAGGTCACCACCGCTGCACAGTGAACAGAGACAAACTCTGTTTATTGTGTAGTGTGGGTACCGAACAGCTGGTGGTGCTTGGTGTCGACACCCTGGCGGTCAGTGAATAATGAGCTATACTGTGGAAAGTTCATCCCTCTATTTTTGCCTGGAAAGCCCGTTTAAATGTTTTGCCAGGTACAAAATCATTCCATACTAAATGTTCCCAATCTGTGCCATTAGAAGAGGTTATAAAATGCTTAATGATGGTTAAATGATTCCTATAATGTACAGAAACAATTACTTTTATTTTGGCCATCCTTGGATCCACAACGTATATTCTGTTCCTGTAACCACACCACACTTCCTCATGGACGGCCACACAACAGCGGATTGATTGCTGCGGCCTACCCAAGTCCACAACTTTAGGGTTTTCCAAATCCCAGTTCCTAGCTGATAGAAACAAAGTTCATTAAAATCAGGACATAAAAAGTACATATTAAAACACTTCAAATCTTCAAATTATTTCCTTACCAGCATTTCTTTTAAAAATTGCAAGTGTCCCATCTCCCAAAGTAGCTATGACTCGGTCATTGTTATGCCAACTTTAAAAAAAAAAAAAGTTATTAATAATGTATACATTCACAATGCAATATATTTGGGTTACATTTTATTCATTAAAACGTATGGTTATGGGGGTCAGAATGGGCGTAAAAATATGGCAATGCAAAGATATGTTTTACTACTTTCAGAATAAAATTAACAAAAATGTAACAAAAAAGTAAATTTCCCACAATTCGTACAATAATTATAAAGGTCAGGATCTATAAAACTCAAAAGCATTCGCCATGGCATGTCCAAAAGTGGCTAACAACCTACAAAGAGTTATACACTGTACACTTCTTACTAAATTATAAAGCAGTTACACCCTTGCCAAGATCCTTCAGTGGAAAATGTATGCAACATCTGAAAGTGGCCTTAACCTTTAAGGACGGGGCCCATTTTCGTTTTTGCGTTTTAGTTTTTTTCTCCTTGTGCATAAAAGGCCATAGCACTTGTATTTTTCCACCTAGAAACCCACATGAGCCCTTACTTTTTGCGTCACTAATTATAGTTTGCAATTACAGGCTGAATTTTTGCATTTGGTACACTACGAAACCAGAAAAAAATTCAATGTGTGGTGAAATTGAAAAAAAAAACACATTTCTTTTATTTGGGGGAACTGTGTTTTTACGCCATTCGCCCTGGGGTAAAACTGACTTGTTATGCACGTTCCTCAAGTCGTTATGATTAAAACGATATATAACATGTATAACTTATATTGTATCGGATGGCCTATAAAAAATTCAAACCATTGTTAACAAATATACGTTCCTTAAATCGCTCCATTCCCAGGCTTATAGCGCTTTTATTCTTCGGTCTATGGGGCTGTATGAGGTGTCATTTTTGCGCCATGATGTTTTCTTTCTATCGGTACCTTGATTGCGCATATACGACTTTTTGATCGCTTTTTATTACAATTTTTCTGGATTTGATGCGACCAAAATGCGCAATTTTGCTCTTTGGGATTTTTTGGCGCTGACGCCATTTACCGTGCGAGATCCGGAATGTGATTAATTAATAGTTCGGGCGATTAAGCACGCGGCGATAGCAAACATGTTTATTTATTTATTTGTTTGTTTACTTTTATTTAAAACCTGGGAAAAGGGGGGTGATTCTGACTTTTATTAGGGGAGGGGACTTTTTACTATAAACACTTTTTTTTTTCCACATATACTAGAAGCCCCCCTAGGGGACTTCTAGCATATATACTTTGAGCTCTCATTGAGATCTTTGCTGTATAGATATACAGCAAAGATCAATGAGATAGGCACTTGTTTACTTCCGGCTGCTGCAGCCGGAAACAAACGAGTGCCGAGCCGGGGACGGCGCCATCTGGATGAGTCCCCGGCCGGCATCAGACAGGGAGATCGCTCCTCCGGGACAACGTCCCGGAGGAGCGATCTCCCCCACTAGACCCCAGGGAAAGGTTGTCTCCGGTAATCGGAGGCAGCTGTCAACTTTGACAGCTGCCTCCGATTAGCTAATTAGCGGGCACAGCGATCAGACCGTGCCCACTAATAGCGGCGGTCCCGGGCTACACGTGGCACCCGGGACCGCTGCGTTTCAAAGCGGGGTCGCCGCGCAGCCCCGCTTTGAAGTGCTAATGAGGACATATGACGTACGGGTACGTCATATGTCCTTCAGAAGTTAAAGGGGTTGTCCAGCAAAAATCCTTTTCTTTCAAATCAACTGGTGTCAGAAAGTTATATAGATTTGTAATTTACTTCTATTAAAAAATCTCAAGTCTTCCCCTACTTATCAGCTGCTGTATGTCCTGCAGGTAATGTTTTATTTTCAGTCTGACACAGTGCTCTCTGCTGACATCTCTGGCTGAGAGAGGGACTGTCCAAAGCAGGAGAAGTTTTCTATGGGGATTCATAGAAAACAGAGACAGAGTTCCTGTCTCGGCCAGAGATGTCAGCAGAGAGCACTGTGTCAGATTGAAAATAAAACATTTCATGCAGGACATATAGGGGGAGATTTATCAGACATGATGTAAAGTGAAACTGGCTCAGTTGCTCCTAGCAACCAATCAGATTCCACCTTAGATTCCTCACAGACGCTTTGGAAAATGAAAGGTGGAATCTGATTGGTTGCTAGGGGCAACTGAGCCAGTTTCACTTTACACCATGTTTGATAAATCTCCCCCATAGTAGCTAATAAGTATGGGAAGACTGGAGATTATTTTAATATAATTAAATTAAAAATCTATATAACTTTCTGACACCAGTTGATTTGAAAGAAAAAGATTTTCGCTGGATAACACCTTTAACTTTACAAAGTCTTATTCTGCCCTTAAAAACACACAATTAATTCTGTCTTACGTAATACTGTGAATTGCATCTTTAAGCTGTGTTTTCTGAAGACAGGTCCTCCATCCAGATACAGCCGAATGAATGAACAAGCTACATAGAAAAAGGAAAAATCATTCATTCAGAGACAAATGGGGAATATACAAAACACAGTAATCACTGAACTCAAGGAGATCAGTGAAAAAATTCCAATGAAGAACTCAATCAAGAGTCTCCACTGATGCCCCCAAATTAAAATATGCAAAACAAGAGTCAGTGGAGCCTCGGTTGCGAGTCTCAAAACACGAGATAGCCAGATATCTATAGCCTGTTGCCACGGGGTGCCTCCATGATGGGGAGAGCACCACACCACCCTGATAGATAGCCTCTTAAGTCCTATATCTACTATGAAGGGGGTGCAGATAGGGAGGGCCTGACCTGGTTACACAATACATTTTTGTTTTTTTAAAGACCACTCAAAGATCTGTTAGGATAACATTGCATTAAAGGAGAAGTCTGTCCTCAGCTAACTTCTCGCAGGTGGCAGGGGAGAGGGCAACAATAAAGCATTGCTTACCTCTCCCCATGCCCGTGGTGAGCGGCGGCACCGGCCTCAGGACCCCGTCGGAAGGCATTTTTTATCACAACTGATGGAAAAATGCCCGCCCAGGCTGATGGACAGCCTGCTTAGCCAATCAGTGACTGGAGAGGCATCCCATCCTAGTCACTGACTGGCTGAACAGCCACTCCATTAGCCGGGTCATGATGTCTACAGCTCCGGATTTCCCGGAGCCCTGAAGAGACACGGGAAGAGGCGACTTAGTTCCCTTTATAAAAAAAAAAAAAAAAAAAAAAAATGGTGCTGGACTTCTCATTGAAGGTGCCTACTATAACCAGTGTGGTCTGTCAGGTAATGTGTGTTTTGGTTACTTAATGGATCTCTGCAATTTCCCTTTCTGATCCTATGACGAAGCAGAACAATAGGAAGCCTTGACATAGATGTGAATGAGGCCTAACTAGGTAACACTGGATAACTGGGTTTTCTACTTTAAAGTTGTTATTGCAGATAGACCAGTGTGTAGTCTCATCCAGCAGTCATGTCTTACTCTATTATCTCTGTCTATATGTCAGCAGAAAGATTTCACCAACAGTTTACCCCAGACACGCGTTTTTGCGCGCATTTGTGATCACCGCCTGAATGGAGTAAATATTGATTGATGACTAAAACATACTAATAAATGCACAAATAAATAGACATGACAGTAGGAAAAATTGGTTTCTTCTAACCTTCCTTCCTGTGTCCCCAGCCAGATAGTGGCATCTCTGTTAACATCCTTACATGCTTCTTGCTCTTCTTCACAACTCAACCTGTGGGCTATAAAGGGATATATGGAGTTATTATAATGACATTACAGAAGATACTTATAACCAAGATAACACAAAATAACAACAGCATGTGAGTACAGTAGTGCGAACATTAAACTGTTTGTTAATAATACATGATGCCTTGAGTTCCGTGATTCTGGTCCATAGCAAATCTTCCATTCATGGACTGTAATCATAGAACGTGAGAATGCCCCCTAAAAAAGTCAGGCGTTTTGTGTCTAAATTATTGCTGACAGATTCAGGTAATAAAATTTTTTAAATAAATAAAATTACATTTTTCTAAGCATTTTTTCAGTACAAGAATTACTGGTACACAATTTGTATTCTCCTGCTCCAGGGCACATGGACAGTTGTCTTTGTGAGACAACCCGTTTAACCAGCACTGGCCGGGGGCATTGTGAATCACACTAAACGGGGGGCACAGTTGTTGGCACTTTTCATACAATCCTGTAATATCATTGGCAAAAAACTGCAAAACTTTTCTATTTCAGATGGAGGAGCAGCTTGCAGCCACTGACATGAGACTCTTTCTTCTTTTTTCAAAGGGTTCTGCAGTAATGGTAATGTGTATTTTTGTGGTACAGTACTGTAAATCCTCTGCTCCAGATCCGTAGGAAGAGATAGAGGGAAAATAATAACACACTTCCTCACGAATAAGAAAAAGCAATACCTGGCACGTAGGTTACGCAGAGGACGTGTGCATTGGAATTTCAAACTGATCCATAACATGGTTCGAAGAGCTTGCATCTATCACCATGATCTCGCTGACAGTATGGGTGCCGGAACAGATCCAAGCTAAGCTATTCAAGTGCGTAGCCTGTCCATGAAAATATAAATGAATATTAATACATGAAACTGAACAGGAATATTTGTCAATCTTTTCTATAATTTTTCACAATTCATGCTAGAATGATGGACTCTTGCACTGAGAGAAAATTATTGTGTTCACGCCTGTTCTGTGTGAATTTCTTCTAAGAATCTAAATGAAATTGCTTGTGCATAATTGGCTTTGCCCTTTAAAGGGAATCTGTTGGGTCCGTAGCAGGTACACAGCTGCAGACATAGGAAGATAGCTAACAAATGATGCCTTTGTCTTTGCTGATGGCCATTTGAAGAGATATTGTATTGTATTTTCCTTGGAAGCTGAAGTGCCACAGAAGTGATGGTAACAGGTAATGAGGTCCATCATGTTTTTATTATGGCGTCCAGCCTTTTATCTGACAAAGTAGTACTGCATAGTACACAGTGTTGTCTGTAATCTTATTATACAGAACCTGTGATAGAGGATAATAACGTAACCTCCAATGCAGAGGTAAATAAAGCCTTACATCATTGCTGCTTGTGTTCATCGATCCCGTTCCTGATGTTCCAGTTGCACACCATAGCTATAAAAAAAAAAAAAAAAGGTTAATATAATAAGGAGTGTTGTATGTAAACAAAACTCAACGCAACGAATACAAAAGAACCTCAGTATTATCAGAGGGAAACTTGCTAGTCTGCATTGGTGATGTCTATGATGTTAGACAGCAAGTGTTTTCTATAGGACGGGGCTCTATTAAGCAGTAACCCCTTTGATGTTACGCTTTGTTACTTTACAAATGTTTTGTATAGGTTCTTTATATAGTCATAAAAACTATCATGCCTCTGATAAATGCCTATTCTCAAGGCTAAGTGCATTTATGCTTTTCAACATATCCTCAGAAATAAAATCTTTCCATGATTACTTGTAGGGGGCTCAATCAATGTAATATGAGACACACAGGAGACACAACATTACTGAGATGAGTAGCTGTGGTTTATACGTTGGCAATATGATGTAAAATGAAAGTCCCCCCCCCCATCATTCTTCATTCAGTAACCCATTGCAATCCTAGGGCGGACGCACACTCTAGGCCACGCCAATTTGACACAGGGCTGCAAATTTAAAAGTTGTTTTTTAGAACAATCACCTGCTGAACAAACCCCAGGACAGATCTTAGATTAAAAGCAGCTACCTGACGGTACAAGCAGTTTGGGGGGGGTTAGATTGTGGGTACAGGGTCGCTTTAA